>NC_056728.1:1393838870-1393940396 GCF_019279795.1 Protopterus annectens
TATAATATGAGAAATTATATGTATCAAGGAATTTTCCAGAAAAACACCTACCACTTCTAACACTGGAGGAATAGCCAGAGGCTTATGCTGAGGCAAATCCAAAAACTCCCTGATCATTTTCTTAGATTGGGGATAATCCTGACTTTCCCATTTAAAATGCTCCCTAAGAGTATTCAAAATATTACCAAAAGAGAAATCCTCTGGAGAAGAAGCAGAAAAATGGATTCCTCTGCATCTGAATCCTCAAAAGGAGAAAAAAACAGAGAAACTTCCTCTTCATCAGCAGACATGCTAGAAGTATCAGAACCTGAATAAGATAAAGCCTTTGGAGAGATATGCCTACCCCTTTTTGAAGGAGGAGGCTGTGAACCCCTAATAAGAGTCAAAAGGTCATTAGCCATTTTAACCATTTGAGATTGAGGGGAACGAGAGGAAACTGGTGCCTGTTTCTTCACAGGCTTACGAATGGAAGATTTACTTGCAAGTCTGAAGGACTCAGGAGGCTTGGCAACCACCGAAGACGTGGCAGAGGTCGTCGGTATGAGCCTGCTGTCAGAATGAAGAACGAATGCCTCGGACACCGGAGAATGCTTAGCGGCTTCAGATCCAGCTAAAGAGGCGACAGGCGGAAGGTCAGAAGACAAAATAGAAGCTGGAGGCATGGGGGACTCTGAAATGGTCTCAATCGAGGCCTGCGGTTGAAAATCCGCGGACTGTAGGGACTGCAAAAGGAACCTCACTGGCTACTGCAGGACTGACGACCAACTTAACATCATCTGAAGACTTGACCCTCTGAAGCATGTCGTGGTCCTTACCCTTACACTTCTTAGGGATATCTGAAGCCTGAAGACCAGCGGACGCCATACCGACAAACTTAGAACACACTCCAAAATGCTTAGCTAAAAGCTTAGCCCGATGACGAATAGTATGCGGATTAAAGGAAGCACAGAGATCACAATTAGGAACGTCGTAGTCAAGGCCTAAACAAATAATGCAATAGGAATGAAAATCTCAATGAGGAATCTGCTCTCCACAGGCAAGACAATCATTAACTTTTTATGGCATTCGTTAAGGGAAGAAAAGAGGATCCCCAATGGGGTACTTGGCTGTAGGTGACTTCAACTTTGTAGTCGGAAACCAAAATGGTAAACAGCCGACCTGCACTCATGCGAAAATGCTTCTGCTTTGGGCTCCGTGGCAAGGAAGACTGAGGAAGTGACGTCGGCTGCCTCCTTTTGTATCGGACGTCCTGACGTCCTTTACAACTGACAACAGCCAATGTCATATTTACTTACCTTTGGTTTTGTGGCTGATCGAGGGCTGGATAACCCATTGATTAGGACTGCAACAGTGAAACATGATGAACATCTAATAATGTGACCAAAATACAGAGAAATTGAGAAATATCCTGAAGTCTGTGGCAATGGGAATTTGATAATAAATATCTTTTAAGTCCGGTGTTATCATGTAACTAATGGGAGGAATGAGGAGTAACAGGTTCTGCAAGGTCAACATTTTTAATTTCGGTACTTTCACATACAGTTTCAGAAATGAAAGATCTAGTAGTGGTCTCCAAGAGGCCTCTTTCTTTTGTACCAGAAGCATTCTGGAATAGAAGTCTTTTCCCCTTTGACTTTCAGACACTGGTTCTATGACTCCTTGGTTGAGTAAAGACTGTAGAACCTATTGAAAATATTCTGCTTGGCTGGGAGTGTGGGGAGGAATTCTGTTGAAAGAAAGTTTTTGTATCCAGTGATATCTGTAATGTTTCCGCACCACTTTTAACACACAAGAAACTGAGGCAATCTTTTTCCAAAGAGGAATGTTGAGAGCTAGCTTCTGAGACATATTTGTAGAGATACTGGGTTGGGGGGGGGGTGCTGGCACAGTTACTCAGTACTGTTGGTCTATCCCTTTTTCTGAAAGGACCCTTGTTTCTTATTATTTCTCTCCAGCCATGTCTTATTAGCTCCTTGTTTGCCAGAATATGACTGGTTTTGCTTAAAGGGTGGCTTAAATGATTTGTACCGGGGACACTAAAATCTTAGATACTCATTGAATCTATTTTCCTCTTTCATCAAATTGTTTGAGAATCTGGGTAGAAAAAGAGCCAAACAATATCTCCTTATCTAAGGCAGACTCTAAGATTTCAGACCTTACGTCAACATTAAAAAAGTTATGTACTTATACTTGGCATCTGTGCTATCCAGTGTCATTATTCATCACAGATGGGTCTAGGATCCGATCTTGGATCAGAGCAGGTAACTTCTCAGATGGATCCAAAGTTCATGCTCCGGCCTTTCCATGATCCCCTGCTACCTTCTACACCTCAGATCGAGTTTGCTAAAATTAGCTGAAATGCAGAAAATCTGCAACAGGAGCCAAAAATTTCTCACAAAATACAAGCCACTTCAGCCTCACCAGAACCTCCAGAAGGAAGGTGGAAGGAGGGCGGGAATGTGATGAATAATGACACTGGATAGCACACATGCTAAGTTATGGTAAGTACATAACTCTTTATCTGATGCTATCCATGTCATTATTCATCACAGATGGTCAGAGTCCACAGTTACTATGTACCTTGAGTGGCCTCAAGAAAGGATATGCTGGAGCACAGAGGAACTAAAGGAAGCCTTGTTATTGGATACCAAGTCCAATCTGTAGTGCAAAATGAAAGTGTGAGGATTAGACCAAGTCGCAGCAGCACAAATCTCAAGAGAAAGTCTAGCCAAAAAGGCTGGTGATGTAGCAACAGACCTAGTAGAGTGGGCCTTCACTGGTCTGGATATTTCTAGATGCTGACTAGCATAAATGAAGGAAATTCAACCAACAGTCCACCTAGAAATAGTCACTTTAGAAACTGCCTTGCCCTTTCTGTTCTGAGAAAAAGCCACAAAGAGTCGGTCCAATTTTCTAAGCTCCTCAGTCCTCTTTAAATAAAAATGCAATTGCCTGTGGACATCTAAACAATCCAAGATATATTCCCCTTTATTAGAGTAATTAGGGAAGAAGAAAGGTAGATGAATAGACTGATTGAGATTAGCTTCAGAGGCCACTTTAGGGAGAAAGGAAGGATTTTTTCTAAGAGACACCCTTGTCCTTCTGAAAATCATGAACAGTGGCTTAATGCACAAAGTCTGAAGTTCCAAGATACTCTTGGCAGAAGTAATGGCTACTAAAAAGGCCGTCTTCGAGGAAAGAAATTTAAGAACACATAAACTAGCTGGTTCAAAAGGTTTTTGTGTTAGGGACTGCAGCACCAAAGTCAAATCCCATGGTGGGAACGTATCCTTAATAGGATGTCTACGAAGAAAAACTCCTTTCAGAAAGGCTTTGTGCAATTTGGAAGTAGAGACAGGCTCATTATTGATATGGAAATTTGAGATGGCAGCCAACTGGAGCTTAATGGCAGAAAAACTTGACACATTCTGAAAAAGGGAAGAAGAGCAGCAAAATATGAGGAATAGGAGCTGAAAAGTGATCTAGATTGTGTTGTCTGGCCTAAATGGAAAACGTTTTCCACTTACTGGAGTACACCTTTCTTTGTAGATGGCTTCTAAGAAGCCAAAATAATGCCTTTCACCAGGGAAGGAAGTCTGGACTGTGACAGGATTACTGGAACTGGAGAAACCATGCGGTTAGACGAAGGGTCCAAAGAGAAGGGGAAGCCCCCAGGAATGGGAAATGAGTTCCGAAATGGGATCCAGTATCCAAGGCGGATACTGCAAATGAGACATCAGGTGACAAGTTTTCTGTAAAAAGTACAGTTGTGTACACTTACCATAAATGTAGATGTTCGAGTGTATTCACTGTTGCAGTCATTACATTTGGGTAATCTGCAGTCAAGTTGCCCTCAGTCGGCCTGATTAACAAAGTCTTGGGCCCTGCGTCGGTTGCTGTTCCTTCTTCCATAATGTCAGATCGTCAGGGGGTATAAAACATGCAGCCGATGCCATTACATCAGTTTTTCTTGCCCCAGATGTCAGGTGCCCCCCTAATGGTGAGCAAATAAACACAAAAACACAAAAGTATACCTCCAACCAAAAGCAAATAAACCAAAAAGGCTTTTAAAGCATAGTAAAGTAAAGTAGAGGCACAGCCAGAAAAAACTAGGGGGCTGGAGGGAGGGTAACCAGGGCTGCAACAGTGAATACACTCGAACATCTACATTTATGGTAAGTGTACACAACTGTACTATGTTCTTCGTGTTTCACTGTTGCAGTCATTCTATTTGGGTAGATTCCCAAAGCTATGGTTGGGAGGAGGAGTTTATACAGCATTAGGGCCAGCTAAAAGGCCCTGCAAGACAGCAGTGGCAAAGCCAGCTCTGGATTTAGAGAAAATTGGTAAATGATAATGCTTGGTGAAAGTATGTACAGAACTCCAGGTAGCAGCTTCTAGGATATCCCTAGCAGGAACAGCTCTGAGAAAGGCTGCAGAAGTAGATGCAGCCCTGGTGGAGTGAGATCTGATCCCCTGGGGGATAGGTTTTCCATGGTGCTTATAGCAGAAATGAATGCGATGGCTTATTCATTTAGAAATGGTTTGTTTTGAAACAGCCATCCCCTCTTCCACTGCAGCAAATGCTACCAGCAATTGTTCAGATTTTCTTCTAGATTTAGTTCTGTCCAAGTAGAATCTAAGTTGCCTGTGCACATCCAAGGAAGGCAGAATCCGTCCCCCTTTGTTCTCTGGACTGGGAAAGAAGGTTGGCAAATGAATGGACTGATTAAGTGCCACACTGGAAACCACCTTGGGCATAAAGGATGGACTGGTCCTGAGAGACACCCTGTCCGCATGAAAGATGATGAAAGGCTCCACTGCCATAAGGGCCTGTAATTCAGATGTCCTTCTAGTTGAAATGATTGCTAAAAGGAAGCCTGTTTTCCAAGAAAGAAATTTTAAGTCTGCAGTAGCAGCTGGCTCAAAAGGAGGTAGAGTGAGTTTCTCCAAAACAAAGTTAAGGTCCCAGGCAGGGGTAGGAGCTCTCCTGGGTGGTCTCATGTTTTTTGCCCATCTGAGATGCTGTTTGAGCAGAAGATGCGAGAAGAAGGGTGGTTCTGTGTTATAGTGAGCTCAAATAGCCGAGGCGTGGATTTTAATGGAGGAAAAAGACAGGCCCTTGTGAAGCATCTCAGTTAAGTATTGCAAAATCTGAGGTAAATTGGGTGCTGCTGTGCTCATCCCTAAAGACTGGTTTCAGGCACAGAATCTTTTCCGTTTGTCAGTATAAGATTTTCTAGTGCTAGGTCTCTTTGCTTCCAAGATGACATCCATCACAGGTTTGCTGAGGGATAAGGATGAATTTAAGTGATTAGCCAGGCTGTAAGGTTCAATGTTGGAAGCTGAGGGTGCAGAATCTGGTTCTCCTGCTGAGACAGCAGGAAAGGGATCTGCGGCAGGTGCCATGGGGATATTTGTGACACAGTTTGCAGGAGGGGGCACCAGTGTTGGTGCGGCCAGTCTGGAACAATTAAAATCATCCTTGGTTTGTCCTGTTTGACTTTTAGTAGAACTTTGGAGAGCAGAGGCAGAGGGGGAAAGGAGTAGACTGATAGGTTTTTCCAGCTGAAGGACAGAGCATCCACTTTCCAGGATTGTTTGTGGGGAACCCTTGTGCAAAACTTGTCCAACTGGTAGTTCTGGGGGGAGGCAAATAGATCTGTGTCTGGACTCCCCCATTTGCTTGTCAACATGTTGAAATTCCATGGTTCCAGTTTCCACTTGTGTGGGTTCCTGAGGTTTCTGCTTAGTCCATCTACCAGTGTATTCAATTTTCCTGGCAGGAATTGAGCTTGTAGGTGCACTTGGTAGCTCAAGGCTGTGTTCCACAATGCCATGGCTAGTCTGCAGAGGGGGTAGGAATGTATACCTCCCTGCTTGTTTATGTACCACATAACCATGGTGTTTGTCTGTCTGTCCTGGATGAATGTAGTCCTTGAAGGCTGTCAGAGCATTCTGTACAGCTAACATTTCTTTTTGATTGATATGTAAGTGCATTTGATTTGGGTTCCATTTGCCCTGAATGCACTTCCCTGCCAGATGAGCCCCCATGCATAGTCTGATGCATCTGTAGTCAGGGTTTGGGCAGCAGGGGGTAGTGTGAGTGGTAGTCCCTTGTTTTGGTGGTAGGCCTCTGCCCACCATAGGAACTCCAGGCGTAGGCAAAGTATGATAGGAATCATGGTTTCCAGGCTGTGACAGTGTTGACTCCATAGAATTTTTAGATACCACTGTAGTTTCCTCATATGCAGTCTTGCATATGGAATTAGAAGAATGCAGGAGGCCATGAACCCCAAGGCTTGCAGTATTTGTCTTGCAGATAGTAGGGTTTTTGTGACCACTTGTTTGAAGCAAGTTTACCAAATGAATTTGCTTCTCTGGCATGAGGAAAGCCATTTGGGCAGTTGTATTCAAGCTTGCACCCAGGAACGTAATCTCTTAGCGGGGTACCAGTTGTGATTTCTTTTCATTTATGGTATACCCCAGACAAGTTAGAAAGTACAGTTTTGTACCTACCATAAATGTAGATGTTCGAGTGTATATACTGCTGCAGTCATCACACTTGGGTTATCCTGCCGTCAGGCGGTCCCGCAGTCGGCTGAATCCCAAAGTCTTGGTCCGGCATCAGTTGTCGTTGCTTCTTCCCTGATGTCAGTGCGACAGGGGTATAAAAGAGGCAGCCAACGCCATTTTCTTCAGTTTTTCTTGCCCCAACTAGGAAGGCAATACAAATAACTATTGAAAAATACCTTAGTAGATAAACAATAGTACTAGCTGTTAGCAAATATACCATATAGACATGCATCCAATTGATTGATGTACATGGAGTTATAACTAACACCCTGGTATGTAGAGGGGATGGTGGGAGGGTAACCTGGACTGCAGCAGTATATACATTCGAACATCTACATTTATGGTAGTTACAAAACTGTACTATGTTCATCGTGTTATACTGCTGCAGTCATCACACTTGGGTTGAATCCCAAAGCTATGGATGGGGTGGCTGGTACTAAACTCGGTTAGGCGAAGCTAGAATGCCCTGCAGAACTGCAGTGGCAAAACCAGCTCTGGTTTTTGAGTATAATGGAAGGTGGTAGTGCTTGGTAAAGGTGTGCACTGAACTCCAAGTAGCTGCCTCCAGAATGTCCTTGGTTGGAACCCCCCTGAGAAAGGCTGCTGAGGTTGCTGTAGCCCTGGGAGAATGGGATCTAATATTAACAGGCACTGCTTTCCCATGGTGCGAGTAGCAAAAGCGGATACAATGTGCTATCCATTTGGAGATGGTCTGTTTTGAAATAGCTTTTCCTTGTGAACCTGCAGCATAGGATACAAAGAGTTAGTCAGTTTTTCTGAAGGTCTTTGTCTTATCCAAATAGTAGCGTAGCTGTCTGTAAATGTCCAAAGAGTGAAGGAGTTTTTCTCCTTTATTCTGAGGGTTTGGATAAAAGGTGGGTAAATGAATGGTCTGATTCAAAGCCACACTGGATATTACCTTTGGCATAAAGGTAGGGTTAGTTTGTAAAGAGACTCTGTCCTGATGGAAAATGATGAAAGGTTCCACTGCCGTGAGTGCCTGTAGTTCTGAGACCCTGCGTGCTGAGGTGATAGCCAGCAACAGAGCTGTTTTCCATGACAAGTATTGTAGCTCTGCTGAGAAGGCTGGTTCGAAAGAAGGCAGTGTTAATTTTTCTAAAACGAAGTTGAGGTCCCAAGCTGGCATTGGGGGTTTTCTGGGGGGTCTTATATTCTTAGCCCCTCTGAGAAACTGCCTTAGTAAAGGGTGTGAGAATATGGGAGGATCCGTATTATATTGAGCTGAAATGGCTGAAGCATGGATCTTAATGGATGAGAAAGAAAGGCCTTTGTGTAGGATCTCAGTTAAGTATTGCAATATTTGAGGAATGTTTGGTATCCCAGGATTTTGGCCTTTAGCCTGGTTCCATGCACAAAATCTTTTCCATTTGTTTGAGTAAGTTTTTCTGGTGCTGGGCTTCCTGGCCTCCAAAATGACATTCAGGACGTCCTTTGAGAGAAGTATTGATTGATAATTCAAGGTATTCTCCATGCAGCTAAATTTAAAGACCTGAGCTGACTGTGAAGGATCTGAGAGTTTTGCTGAGTCAACAGAAGTGGGAATTGAGATAAGATCCATGGAGGGCTGTGAGTCAAGTTCCTTAGTAATGGGTACCAGTGCTGACATGGCCAGTCCGGAGCAATGAGGATCATTTGTGGTCTCTCTGATCTGACTTTCAGTAATACCTTGGTCAATAGAGGTAGTGGTGGGAAGGCATAGACTATCAATGCTGTCCAACTGAATGATAGGGCGTCCACTTTCCAGGCTAGGGAATGATAAGTCCTTGTGCAAAATTTTTGTAGTTGGCAATTGTTGGGGGAGGCAAATAGATCTATGTCTGGGCGTCCCCACCTTTGAGTTATCATTGAAAATACTTGTGGGTGTAGTCTCCACTCATGAGGATCTGCCATATTTCTGCTTAATTCGTCTGCCAATATGTTTTCCTTTCCTGGCAGGAATTGTGCTTGCAGTTGTACTTGGTAAGTCAATGCTGTGTTCCACAAGGTCATTGCCTGTCTGCATAAAGGGTAGGAGTGTGTTCCTCCCTGTTTGTTTATGTACCACATAACTGTGGTATTGTCCATCCTTATTAGTAGTTGTCCTGAATGCAAGAGGTCCTTGAAGGCTGTCAGTGCATTTTGCACAGCTAGCATCCCCTTTTGGTTGATGTGTAGATGCATTTGTTTTGCAGACCATTTGCCCTGCATGCACTGTCCTGCCATGTATGCTCCCCAGGCGTAGTCTGAAGAATCTGTTGTCATAGTTTGGTTTGCTGGAGGTAAGACAAAAGGAAGACCCTGGTTTATTTGACATGCTTGAACCCACCATAGGAACTCTTTTTGAAGGCAGGGAATGAGAAGTATACTTGTTTCGAGGCTGTGCCTGTGCTGAGACCATACACTTTTCAGGTACCATTGTAATTTTCTCATATGCAGCTTTGCATGTGGAACTAGTTGAATGCAGGATGCCATGAACCCCAATGCCTGCAGGATTTTCTTTGCAGTGAGCTGGGTAAAAGTTGCCATCTTTTTGAAGTATTGAGTCAGCTGTTTTTGTTTGTCTGGCGTGAGATAAGCCATCTGGGCCGTTGTATTTAAGCTGGCACCCAGGAATATTATGTTTTGTGAGGGTATTAGTTTTGACTTCTTTTTGTTTACTGTGTACCCTAGGCAACTTAGCAGCTTTGTTACAAATGCCAGATGCTGTAATAGAATGTCCTTGCTGTCCGCTTGGATCAGGCAATCGTCCAGATATGGATAAATTTGTATTCCTCATTGTCTGCAGTATGCAATTACTGATGCCAGGCATTTTGTAAATACTCTGGGCGCAGTAGATGAGCCAAAGGGCAATGCAGGGAATTGATAATGCGTTGTACCTGCCAAAAATCTGAGGTATCTTCTGCAATCTTGTCTGATAGGGACATGCAGGTATGCCTCTTTGAGGTCCAACGTTACCAGCCAAGACTCCTTGCCCAGCATGGGAAGAAGCTGCTGTAGTGTGAGCATTTTGAATTTGGGTACCTCCAGGTATGTGTTTAGAACTGAGAGGTCTAAAAATGGGTCTCCAGGCTTTGTCCTTTCTTGGTACTAGAAATAGTCTTGAGTAAAAACCTTGACCTTGTAGGTACCTTTTGAATTGCTTTCATATGCATGAGAGCTGAAATTTGCATTTGTGCCTCTGCCCATTGGTTTGGAAGCAGATTTGACATGCCTCTCATCTGTGGTAAAGTGTGAAAATGAAATCTGTAGCCTCGGGTAATAATATCCAGAACTCATTTGTCCTTTGTTATGATGCGCCAATTTTGTGGAAATAGAGCCAGCCTTCCTCCCAAAGGTGCTGCCAGGGCAATTCTGTTTGGCAGGCGAAGAGGGAAGTCATTGTGTTTGTTTCCTGAAGGGTTGAGATCTTTCGTCTCCACCTCTTTGAGTTGTTGTATGCCATTGTCTATCTAGGCCTGAAAGAACCTTGTGGCTGGCCTCTGCCCCTTGGGCAGCTGTACCTACCCCCTTTGGGGTCTGTCTGATGCAGGAAAGGACCAGTTTTGTGATGGCCAGTTTCTGCTGAAACGAGGAGGTTGTACCTGTAAAAAATCTTTAACTGTCTGCATAGATTTTGCCTTTTCTTCCATTTTCTTTAAGACTTCCTCTGCTTTGACACCAAATAACACATCTTTCTGCAATGGAGCATCCAATAACTTTGCTTTGACATGTTCTGGTAAGGCTTGCTCTTTTAGCCAAGCATGTCTACGAATTACAGATCCTGTGACAGCTGCTCTACATGAGGCTTCCAATGAATCAAAACCACACTGTAAAGTATGCTTTCCCACCTGTTCTGCTGCATGCAGCAAATCCTGCATCTCTTTGAAATCAGGTTGATCTGTCTGAGGGATCATTTTCTGCTTTAACTGTGTAATCAAGTACTGCTGGTATTTTAGCATGTGAAATTGGCAGTTTAAGGCCCTCATGGCCAAAGTGGCAGACGTATACACTTTCTTCCCCCATCTTTCTAATGATCTGGAATCTCTTTCAGAAGGTAGTGGATTCTTAGCAGTAGAGGCCTTAACCCCTTTGGGACCCTGGGAAATGGTTTTGGGGTCTGCAAAAGGGCTTTTATATAGAAAAAACTTATGAGAATCAGGAACTCGGTAGTATCTGTCTGGTTTAGCTGGTGCAGGAGGTAAGGTGTCTGGGTTTAGACTAGATTCGGAGTAAACATTATCCAAAATGTCTAAAACTGGAGGAATTGCAAGGGGTCTATGCTGTGGAAGAAGAAGAAACTCACGGAGTCTTTTCTTAGAGTCAGAGTAATCTTGGCCTTCCCAGTGGAAGTGTTCCCTCATAGTGTGTAAAGTTTCCCCAAAAGAGTAGTCTTCCAGGGGAGAGACAGAGGGAATGGACTCTTCAGCATCTGAGTCTTCATAAGGAGGGAAGGAATAATCCTGGTCCTCAGAGTTAACTGAGGAAATGGATGCTTGGTCAGAGGAAGGATAATCTTTTCTTCCAGTCTAGGCCTTTTGTCAGGAGGGGGTTGTGAACCCCTGATAAGGGTAATTAAATCCTCAGCCATATTAAGCATTTGTTTTTTCGGCATAGGGGCCTGTGGGGGGGGGGGGGGTCTGTGGACCCGGCTTCCTAACTTTTAAGGGGGCTTTAAGTTTAGCATAAGACTTAATAGAGATAGCTGTCGGTTTGAAGACACCTTCAGAAACCAAAGGCCTGTCCAAAATCTCCGGATCACAGTCAGGGTTGGCGTCCGAGGGGTGAGATGGAACCGGCTCCTGAGGCCCAGCTGATTCGGTCTGGGAGGCTGTCAGAATATCTAAATCAGCGGTAGTCAGGGGCTGCGTAGGCACCTCGCTGAAAACCGGAGAACTGGCGGAAGGCCATGCTGCGGCCTCGGTATCTGGTCTTGGCCTTGGTTGCCTGTCCTTATCCTTGCGTTTTTTAGTCATTGCTGATGTCGGTTGCTCTGACGACATGCTATAGTTAAATTTTCTGCCAAAATAATGTCGGGCGAAATCCGCCCGACGCTTGATTGTACGTTTGTTGAACCTAGCACAAAACCGACAACCAGAGAGGTCGTGGTCTGGGCCTAGGCAAGGAATACAATAAGAATGAAAATTCTTATGAGGTATTTGCTTCTCACAAGAAATGCAATTATTAACTTTGTCTGACATCGGTCTGAGGCAAGAAAAGTTTCCCCAACGGGGTACTTAGCTTTAGAGAAGACTTCGGGCTGAAATTCGATTAGAAATTCTCAGGAGTTAGCCAACCGGCACTTGCGAACTGCTTCTGCTTTGGGCACCGCGCGGCAAGAAAGACTGAAGAAAATGGCGTCGGCTGCCTCTTTTACACCCCTGTCGCACTGACGTCAGGGAAGAAGCGACGACAACCGACGCCGAACCAAGACTTTGGGATTCAGCCGACTGCAGGACCGCCTGACAGCAGGATAACCCAAGTGTGATGACTGCAGCAGTATAACACAATGAACATCCCTTTTTACAAACGCCAGATGATTTAACAGTATGCCCTGGTTTTCTGCCTGAATTAGACTATCGTTCAGGTATGGATATATTTAAATATTTCTTTGCCTGCAAAATGCAATCACTGGAGCTAGGCACTTTGCGAGTACCCTGGGTGTTGTAGACAAGCCAAAGAGCAGTGCAGAGAACTGGTAATGCAAGTAGCCTGCTTTGAAGCAAAGGTATCTTCTGCATGATTCCCTGATTGGGATGTACAGGTATGCCACTTTAGATAGTTGCCAACCAGGCGTCTTTGCCTAGCATAGGGAGTAACTGGTGAAGAGTCAGCATCTTGAATTTTGCAATCTCCAGAAAGGTGTTTAGAACAGACAGGTCCAGGATTGGACTCCATGATTTGTCTTTTCTGGGTACCAGAAAAAGCCTGGAATAGAAACCTTTTCCTCTTCTGGTACCAGTTGAATAGCCCCCATGCTTAAGAGGGAAAGTACTTGTTTTTGAGCCTCTGCCTACTGATTTGGGGGCAGGTTGGGCCACCCGTTTGGTGTTGGCAACGTGTGGAAATGAAATCTGTTTCCCTGGGACACTATATTTAAAACCCATTTGTCCTGGGTTATGAGTTCCCAGTTCTTTGCATGAAGAGCAATCTTTCCCCCCAAAGGGGTGGTTAAAAGATAAGTGCTTGAGAATTTTCAAAGAAAGTCATTGAGACTGTTTACCATAGGGGGGTGTCTTGCTAGTTCCAGATTTGGAAGTGGATGCCCTCCACTGCTTAGTTCTGACAGTCCCCTGGGACTGAAACCTGGGGTTTTTGCTGTGTCTGGGTTTGGCTTGAGTGGATCTGGAAGGGGCTAGAAAGGACCAATTCTTAGTAGTCCAGTGTCTACTAAATCTTGGAGGTTGCACTTGTAAAAAATCTTTAACAGTGTGCATAGATTTAGCTTTATCTTCCATCTTTTTAAGAACTCCTTCAGCCTCATTGCCAAACAGGCAGTCCTGATTTAAAGGAGCATCCAACAATTTAGCTTTAACATGATCAGGCAAAGACTGCTCCTTAAGCCAAGCATGCCTTCTAAGCACAGACCCAGTAACTGCAGCCCTGCAAGAGGCCTCTAAAGAATCAAAACCACATTGCAAAGTATGTTTTCCAACTTGTTCAGCAGAATGCATTAAAACCTGTAAATCTTTATTTTCCACGCAGTTAGGAATCAACATAATTTGCTGTTTAAGCAATCCGATAATATGCTGTTGATATTTTAACATATGAAATTGACAGTTTAAAGCTCTGATTGCCAAGGTTGTAGAAGTATAAACCTTTTTGCCCGATCTATCCAGCGCCCTGGAGTCTCTGTCAGAAAGGGTAGGTATTTTAGCAGTAAAAGCCTTAATGCCCTTGGGCCCCTGAGAGATGGCTTCTGGATCTGCAACAGGATTTTTGAAAAGGAACTTGTGGGACTCGGGAACACTGTAGTATCTGTCAGGTTTACTAGGAGCCAGAGGCAGGGAATCAGGGGCCAAACTGGATTCCGAGAAGACATCATCAGCAATGTCTAGAACCGGAGATATAGCCAAAGGCCTATGCTGAGGTAGGAGGAGGAAATCCCTAAGCCTCTTTTTTGAATCAGAAAATTCCTGGATTTCCAAGTGGAAATGCTCCCTTAAAGTATGTAAGGTTTCCCCAAAAGAAAAATCCTCAGGAGGAGAAGCAGAGGGAATTGAATCCTCTGCATTAGAATCCTTATAAGTAGGTATGGACAAAGCCAGGTAATTAGAAGAGTCAGAAGAAACAGAATCCTGATCAGAAGATTCATAATCAAGCTCAGGCCTAGGCACCTTGGGGGGGGGGGGGTCACTACCCCTGATTAGAGTAATGAGATCTTCAGCCATTTTTATCATTTGTTTTTTAGGCATAGGGGCCTGAACTTGTGGCCTGGGCATCATTTTTTTAGACACAGATCGAGATTTAGGCCTTAGTAATTAAGGCAGTGTCGATTTAATATGAGAGTCTGTAGGCCTGAATACACCCTCAAAAGCCAGTGCCTGCACAGTGGCTCCGGACCCATCCAAGGTAGAGACATCCACAGGATCCATAGGTGAAGTATCTCATGGTACACCGGACTCCGAATGGGTCTCAGTAGAGGCCTGCGAATCAGAAGTAGCGGGTATCAGGGGCTGCAAAAGCACCTCACTGAGTACCGGTGAACTGGCAACTGGCTTAGGAGAAGCGCCGTCGGCAGTTTTGGACCTCAGGCGGCCTGTCTCTGTCTTTATCTTTACGTTTTTTTCAGAATCCCAGTAGTCGGATGGCTAACAGACGACATTTCTGGATAATTAAACTGAGAACCGAAATATTTAGAGGCAAAAATGTACCGACGACGGATAGTGCGCTGTTTAAATAAAGCACAAAACTGACAGCAAGGTACATCATGGTCAGGGCCTAGGCAAGGAATACAGTATGAATGAAAATCTTTATGAGGTATTTGCTTACCACAAGTAATTCCATTACTAACTTTTACTGACATCGGTAAGGAGCAAGAAAAAGTTTCCCCAATGGGGTACTTAGCTTTAAGTTGAAGACTTTGGTTCTGAAACTCGAAAACAACAATTTCAGGAGTCGGCCGACCAGCACTTGTGAACTGCTTCTACGTCAGGCAACACACGGCAAGAAAGACTGATGTAATGGCATCAGCTGCATGTTTTATACCCCTGACTTCATGGAAGAGGGGAAAGCAACCGACGCAGGACCCAAGACTTTGTTAATCAGGCCGACTGAGGGCAACCTGCCAGCAGATTACCCAAATGTAATGACTGCAACAGTGAAACACAAAGAACATCTTTGTGTATTAGGGGAATAGGAGGATAAGCACAGAGGAGATACGGAGGCCAATCGTGAACAAGAGTGTCCCTGGGTGACTCCCATGATGGGGGAATCATGGCAAAGTAATTGCACATTTGTGGTTGACTGGGGAAGCAAAGAGTTTGCATCATTACTGACCCAGTGGTCGAAGATTTGCCTTGCCACTGATGGATTCAGGGACCACCTGTGAGGACTCAAGATGGACCTACTGACTGAGAACCAACACTGGAACTCCTGGGTATATGAGTTGCAAGGAGAAAGTGCCTGGAAGATAGCGCCCATTCCCCCACTCTCATGGCCTCTCTGTACAGAGGATAAGAACGGGTTCCTCCTTGCTTGTTGATATACCAGACAACTGCCATGTGGTCCATCTGAATTGCTATAGCCCCAGACAGAGGCATTTCTGAAAAGCTTGAAACGTTAGAAGGACTGCTCTCATTTCCAGGACAATTATGTGCAATTTGGTCTCTATAGGTGACCATGTGCCGTGAACCGTCCTGCTCTGAAAATGTCCCACCCCCCTCAGCCCAGAAGGGATGTGTCCATGGTCACTGTGGCCTTGACCTTTTGGGCAGTTTCTTCCACCCCTTTCAACTTTCTGGCTTAAAAGCCCATGTTTGTGCTTGTTTCCCCCTTTCCTGTAACTAGTCTAGTCCAGATACAGATTTGCTGTGTCCAAGACTGTTTGTAAGCTTCTGAGCCCCCAAGCCTTTCTGTGTTGGTGGGAAGTCTTCTAGCTTATCAGTGGGAGTGGTAAGCACTAGGTAGCCTATCTACCAAAAGAGGAGTGGTTCCTGGCCCAGAAATTGTAGTTTATTGGCCATTTGGACAGTTTTTCCATCTCTCTCAACTTTCTGGTTTAAAAGCCCTTGTTTGTGCTTGTTTCCCACCTTTCCTGTAACTAGTCTAGTCCAGACATAGACTTACTGTACCCAGGAGTGTTTGTAAGCTACTGAGCAGTGCCAGAGTCTGCTCTTCAATTTTTCCCTTAGATCTACCAGTTCTCTCCTCTCCTGCACTTATACTAGCTTATGAATCTAGCACTTTACCAGACTTCTTGTAGCAATTATTGTAGCACGCAAAAGTGCTACCAGCACTAAACGTTCTACAAGGAAATAGATCCAGTACTTATTATCAATGCCCACCCCTCCAGACATGTCTAAAGGTCAGTTCCCTGTGCTTTTTCCTATTAACATGCTGAACTTGGGCATCCTGAGGCAATGTAGCAACAGCCTCATGTACACCGACAACCCTCTCCTCTTACCTTCCAACAACCAGACTTGCGAGAGATACATTTATACATCCAAATTGGAAGCCACGTACTCTCCAGCCAAGACCGGAACAGCTGGTCAAGAGGAGAAGGTCAGCATTTGCACCACACCCCACATGGAACACATAGCCCTCCAGAAAACACACCAGCATTGCCTTCACATAAAAACACAAACCACACAACCACCTTCGCAGAGGCTCTCAATAAAAATCTACCCAAGCAGCAGAGACCTCCAAGGCAGAAACGCACTCGACCACAACACAATACTAATCACGAGACACACAGCTCTCTTAAACAGTGTGCCACTCAACCAAAGCCCCTAAGGCAAAACAGCATGCCCAACACACAAGTCATAGGTGACTCGATAGTGAGGCACACTCACTAGGCTGAATAAGGAGAAAGTAACAGTCAGCTTCCTGCTAGGTGCCAGGATCTGCCACATAAAGCACGTACTCAGGTCCCTCAACAACAGGTACAAATATGACTCTGTCATTGTACATGTGGGTGTGAATGACCTGAGACGTACCTCCCTGGACTACATGAAGAGAGACATGGAGGAGCTCTCGGATTATGCAGTCCAAGTGGGTATGACCCTAGCCCAGAGCAGCATCCTACCATCACCCACAATGATACCACAGTACAAGCAGAAAAGGACTGATTTCAACAACTGGCTAAGTTTCTGGTGTCATTCAAAGGGGATCCAGTATCTGTCTGCCTGGGATGACATGACTGACAGACCTCAATGCTTTGCCAGAGATTGCCTGTATCTGTCACCCCTGGGCTTCTGGATACTGGTCAAGGTTCTTGCCACCCCTATAGTGCCTTTTTTTAGGCAGTGTTCCAAAGACCAAATTACCACCATAACAGCTACAAACAAATGCAATCTGAGGGTCATGCTGCTCAACGCTAGAAGTCTAAATCTCAAAATGCACTCACTCGAAGCACTCCTTAAAATGGAGAACATCAACATTTGTGCTGTAACAGAGACCTGGTCCAAGGCAGCAGAAAGCACCCCTACACTACCAGGCTATTACTCATTCCACACCTTTCGGCCCCTGAACTTGAACCGAAGCTCCAAAGGCGGAGGTGTTTCCATATTCATAAAGGATGCCCACACCTCCAGACTGGTAGCCCAACATAACGCATCAGAGATACTTCAGGTGCAGCTAACATTGGGTAATATAGGTCCCCAACCATGTCCTAAGACTCTCACACCACCTAAGCACCTTGGAGAATATTAGGGTCCAACCTAACACTCTCTTACTAGGCAACTTCAACTACCCCTCCATTAACTGGGTAAGCTACTCATATACCAATTCATTTGCCCGATGTTTCCTGGAGTACATTAGTTCCAATGCCCTGGACCAGCTCGTTCTTACTCCCACTAGAGGTAGCAAGATCCCTGACTTGGTCATTACTAAAATGGGTGACTGTTGCTCTACACCAATAGTCAGCTCCACCCTTGTTAGATCCGACCACAAACTTATCACCTTGGATATCCACATCCCTCCTACCCCCCACCCCTCGCAAAGGTAACCACCACGGAAAACTTCTCCAAAGCTAACTCTGGGCTCCTAAAAACAGAGGTGGCTAACTTCACGGCACCCATGCAAATGGAGAATACTTGCATGACTGCAGAATCATACATCAATGCACTGTAAGAACACGTACACAAATGCATGGATCTCGCCATACCCAATAGAACCAAGACACTCTCCTCCAAAAAAAGGAAGCCAATCTGGTAGTCCCCCTGCCATAAACAAACTCTACAACAGAAGGAGGAAACTAATGCGGAATAAGGTGAAGCCCCAAGACTGGAAAAACTCCCTCATTAGCCTCAACAAAAAGTTGAGATACCTCAGCAAATCCTCTAAAGCTAGCTATGAAAACAGAATTGCAGCAGACAGTAAAGACAGCCACAAGACCTTCTACAGTTATGTAAAGATTCTCTGCGGCAATACCCAGATTTGCTCTGAGCTACTGCATAATGGTACCTCCTACACTGAGCCAACAGATATTGCCAGCATACTGGCCGAGAGATTCATTGTCAACTTTACCCCCCCCCCTCCCCCAAGGACGAATCACAACACCAGTAGATTGCCAGGCACCCAGTATTACTTCTGCATAGGTTAAAACAGCACTGTCCAAGGCCAAGAATACAGCTTTTATGGGACCTGTCAATATCCCTGGTTGTGTTCTACATGAACTACTGAGTGAAATGGCATCTCACCTGTGTGCCCTGTTCAACCACAGCCTCATTCAGGCTTTGTCCCTACTGAATGGTGCACTGCTACAGTCATCCCTCTCCACAAAGGAAGAATGACTACAGTCCCTGGGAACTATTTCCCCATTAGCCTGACGAGTCTGATATGCAAAGCTATGGAACGCATCATCATGGACCTAATAAACAAGGATATAGGGGAATCTCCAAACTCTGGATCAAACACGGTTTGGTTTTGTGAAGGGTAGATCATGCCTGCTCAACTTGGTCGACTTTTTTGAGTCAGTCACCAGAGCTGTGGATGAAGGCAAGGTGGTTCATACAGCCTACCTTGATCTGGCCAAGGCTTTTGATACCATTCCCCACTCAGGAATCATTGAAAAACTCACTAAGCTTGGCATCAACCCCATATGACTAGGTGGGTTGAAAACTGGCTCACAGATAGAACCCAGAGTGTGAAAGTAACTGACTCCAAATCAGACTGCTGACTAGTGACAAGTGGAGTCCCACAGGGTAAGGTCTTGGGTCCTCTCCTGTTTGGTTATCTACTTCTCTGATGTCCAGGCCAACACGAAGGGACTCTGACTGACAAAGTTCGCAGACAATTGCAAGTTGGGAGCTATTACTAACTCCCCAAGTAATGCTGACATCCTACAGAATGGCCTCACTGAGACCAACAACTGGTGTCAGAACAATATCCTTAAGCTCAATGTCAAAAAATGTATCGTCATCCCCTTTGGGAAAAAACAGGTTCCCATGAATTACCACATTGATGGTAGTCCACTGAACACAGAAGGTGTTATGAGAGATCTGGGAACACAAGTGGACAGCAACCTGTCTTTTGATCACCACATTGCCACTGCGGTCAAAAAGTCCTTCTATGTGGCACATCTCATTACTAAGGTTTTGCAACCAGGAAGAAAGAGGTTCATTGTCTCCCTCTACTCTTCCCTCATTACGCCAATCATTGAGTACAATGCCCCATTTGGCATGTACCTCACTAAACACCTGCAACAACTGGAGAAGCCACAAAAGTACCTCACAAAGAGGATCCTAGGCCTTAAACATTTGTCCTATATGGACAAACTCAAAAATCTCCAACTATTCTCTATCTCTGCTAGACTTACAAAGCCACGTCTGACCCAACTCTGTTAGAAATGCTACATCTAAAGAAATCCCAATCCCTCCGCACCACACATGCCAGAGACCTCAACCTCATTACCACAATTAACAGAACAAGCTGGAGGGACAGGTGCATAACCCAGAGACTGCCCATGCTATGGAACAGATTTCCCATACATGTCAAGCAGAGCACCTTGCTGACCCTCTTTAAGAGAAATCTTGATGAGTGGATGGGAAACAGAAAATTCACCCTGGGGATAACTCCAGTGGCTCTACTTGATAGAGGCACTGGGAACTAAGGTCAGGTGGCACTATGCCAGGGTAATCCTATGGCTAGGCTTGTAAAGGCCCCAGGGTCTTAGCCTAGTACACATCTATGAACCTAAGACCCCTGCTTAGAAATAGGTCCTGAGACTGAAGCCACCAAGCAAGACGAGTCTTGCACACCTGAGTCAACTTTACTGTTATCGACATGGGCTGTGATAGAATGGACCACTGGACTGCCAGGGTCCACTGGGGAACGTGCACGTGATACTTGGCGAGAGGAATCAGCTGAATGGCAGCCACTACAGAGACTAGTGTTTTGAGAATCAAATGAACAGGCAGGGGCACTAGATTCAACAAGATAGACTTGATTCCGAATGAGCTAGTCTCTGTGGGGAGGCAGCACTGTAGTCTCCAATACCATGTCCAGCAGGACTACTATGAATTCCAGATTTGGGCTCGGAACTAGATTTAACTTTGGTAGATTTGCTGTGATACCTAGATGCTGAAATAGAATGAGGACATATCTGGTTGCTAGAGTTAGTCGACACCTTGTGGGAGCTATGAGAAGCCAATCATCCAGGTACGGAAAAACCTGGAAACCTTGCAGCCAGAGATGAGCTGCCACCACTGCCATACATCTGGTAAAAGCCTGGGAGGCTGTGGTGAGTACAAAGGGCAGGGCTCTGAACTGACAATGATTGGCCCCTAACCAAAAACATAAGTGTCTCCTGGAGCATCTGTCAATCTTTACATGATAGTATGCATCCTTGAGATCCAATGAGCGCATCCAATCATCCTTGTGCAAGAGAGGCAGAATGGACTGTACAGTGACCATCCAGAACTTGAACTTCTTGACAGAAAGGTTTAGCTCACTAAGGTCCAGAATCGGATGCAGGTCCCTGGTCTTTTTTGGCACCAAAAAGAAGTGAGAACAAATTCCAGACCATTGTTATCCTGTTATGACCTCCTGAATGGCTCTTTTTTGAAGGAAGTCTTGCACCTCGAGACAGCCCAACTTCCTTTGGTGGGGTGGTACATCTGGGACAAATCTTTGATTTGGAGGGGGCTGGGAGAAGGAAACAGAGTAACCCCTGAAAATGATTTTATCACCCACTGATCGGAGGTGAGACATGTTCAGGTTAGTGGGTTAAGGGAGAGATGACCCTGACTGCCTCCAGGGCAGAACAGTCGGGCAATGCATCAGAAGGGTTCTTGACAGTCCTGGTTTTGCAGACCCCCTCTGCCCCTAGAGTGGCATCTACAGTTGAATCCCTCGCCCCAGCCTGCTGAAGAGGATTCTAGGGGAGAGTCCCGAAAGGAAGACAGCGTCCTCCACAACCAAAGCTTTTTACTTCCCCTCTGGGTCTTAGAAAAGGATGTCTGGGGAGAAGAAAACTTGATCCCTACCATGGAAAGAGTCTTGCTTTCCTACTCAGTATGGGTTAAGCTTTTCTTAACAGAAGGTCCAGAAACACTGGAAACACCAAAGGGGCGTTAATGAAAGACACCTTAAAGGGTTCTGCAAAGGCAAAGCCAGGCATGCTGTTGGATAGCAATGCCGGTGCATGGCACTTGAGAGGTGGCCTCTACAGTATTGAACATCAGGCTCATTGAAGCATTAGCTAAATACGTGAGAGTACACAGCCTCAGAGAGACTAACTTGAGGCTCTCTGGAGGCAACAACTCTGACAGGGAAGTGGTAAGCTCCAAAACCAAATCCCTCTGATGCCAGGTAAAGTGGGCCAAGTAATTAGTTGCTCTCAGACCAAAAGTAGTTGAGGTAAACACATGCTTTCCAAAATGGTCGATTGTCCGGGACTCCTTGTTCAGGGGCTGCCACACACTAGGAGGGGGGGAGCGGAAAACCTATCTACACCCAAAAACTAGGTTCTAACAGGGAGGGGAGGTATTAAGCTTAACTGAGAACTGCAAAAGGCAGAAAACATTCAAAAAGTAAAAGGACAGGGGAAAAGCCAAGAAAAACAGCACAACTTTATATCCTACACTTGAGCCTGGGACCACGTCTGAGCGACTCAGCGCCAAATGAGATCTAAGGGTTAGAAGGTAGCAGGGGATTATGGGAAGGGAAGGAGCTTGATCTCTGGATCTGTCTGAGAAGTTGCTGGCTCAGATCTGAGATCAGATTCTAGACCCATCTGTAATGAATAATGACACAAATATAATCAGATCTTCTGGTTATACACCCAGGCATATCTTCAACACTATAGCAGTAGCAGTGGCCCTAGGCACAGTATTCACACAATTATACATCTTGTTTGCATACCTAGGACAAGGGAGAAAACACTTTGATTAAGACAAGAGCTCCTTCTGCATGTAGTGTAGGTGCAAATTCCCTCAGGATGTCCATATAACAAAGTATAAACTTCGACATGTGTGCCTGATAACTGAGAATTCTGAAAGCAAAAATGAAAGAAGAAAACATTCTCTTACCCAGATGGTTCAACACTGTCACCAGGAAGAGGGTCAAATGTTCAAGATCCACTTACTGCCAAGCAGGCAAAGCAGAAGTTATGGCTACGGAGTCTGATCTAAGGTGAGCGAAAAGAAATGTATTCATCTTAAGCACTTTATAAATTATATATGTTTTTTTTTTTAGAGACTGACAGCTGGATATCAGAATGATTACAGCCAGCATTCAACACATCCTCTACGGCTAGCAGTAGAAGAGAAATGGGTGAGAAATAAGAAATATTCATTAGTAACATATCATATTAACTTCTTGGGGAACATCTACTTGTTCCTGTAAAAATACCTCATTCATTCTGACCATGCTCTGATTAAAAGAAAATTCCTCCACAAAAAGGTAAGAGTAAATATTTTCACACAGTCAATGACTTGGGCTTGTGAATCAGTAGGAAAAGCCACATCTCTGGCATAATCAGAATTATCAGACCGTATTTCCACAGGAATTTCTTTACAGGGGTTGCCCACATGAAATGGCTTCTGGACACAAGGATTCAAAGTCTGTAATACATGTCTTGCCAATGTAAGAAAAACATCTTTCTTTACTGTAATTATTTCTTGTTTTAAGCAATGTTTAATCCTTTGTTTTTCTTTAGACATGTTCCTGTGGAAGAAGACAGATTCAAAGGTGGGATGTCTGGCTGGTTTCATAGGTTCATAGATTAGTACTAAGCTAACTGCCCTTGTGAGCCACTTTAAGCTTAGCCAATTATCCCTTGTGAGACTCAAACCCTGCACCTTGTGTTTGTAAGGCAAACACCTTAACCATTAGGCCACCCTCCCACCTAATCGTTTCTTGCCTTGGAAACCCCGTAAAGAATTTCCTGGAGTGCCTCCCAGCCCTAAAAAAGATGGCTCTCCTATGCCCGAATTGGACAATGGAATAGATTAAAAGGACATGGCTGACTCTTGGTTCATGGTGGTCAAAAGGACTACACGAGAAGAAGCCAGAGAGGAAAGTGAGTAGTCTGAAGAACAAATGATAACCATTACAGGTTCACCCCTCACCACCAGCAAGGGCTTCTTGGTGTTTTTTTTTTTTTTTTTGCTTTCTAGGAACAGGTGAAATGGAACTAGTAGGAATGCTGCAGCTGAGGAGGAGTTGCCAAAAGTCCTAAGCACCGCCAGAATGAATTAGTCGGAAGATAACACATCCCTGCCTACCTAACCTGAAATAAAATTTTCAAAGACAAAAAAAGAAGTTATGTACTTACCATAATGTTCCATGTTTGTAGTCCATCTCGCCTACATTCTTGCTGGATTGGTTCGGCTCTGACTCGGCCGATATAGTGATAATACTATCAATAACTATGTACATACAAACAACGGTACTTTGATATAATATCTATGCCATGTGGACAGACAACTACAACAAGGTCAGACAGCATAACGGATAGTCCACCAGTTCCTCCAGGAAGGGGGAAGGAGGGTGAGACACAAGAATGTAGGCGAGATGGACTACAAACATGGAATGTCATGGTAAGTACATAACTTCTTTATGTTATGTAGTTCAATCTCACTGTAATTCTTGCTGGATGAAACAGCATCCCTAGCACCTTTATCCCAGGTGGTTCAATCAGACAGACTCTTCAGCACAGTGGACCCAAAGGATGATCTGTCCCACGAGGTCAAATCTAATTTGTAATGAGTAACAAAGGTATGAGGTCTTGCCCAAGTAGCTGCTGCACAAATGGAATCAATTGGGAGTTTTGATTTAAAGTCATATGAAGTAGATACTGCCCTAGCTGAATGGCCTTTTACTTTAGCAGGTAGTTGTTTCCCTGCATTTTTGTAAGCAAATGAGATGCAGTCTGAAAGCCATTTAGATAGGGTGACCTTGGAGATGGGCAAGCCTTTGTTTTTGTCTGAAAAGGAAACAAACAATTGATCCGATTTTCGAAAATCTTTAGTCCTCTGCAGGTAAAATCGGAGAATTCTGTGGACATCTAATTGGTGTAGTCTGTATTCT
The DNA here is from genome assembly GCF_019279795.1 of Protopterus annectens. Taxonomy (NCBI): domain Eukaryota; kingdom Metazoa; phylum Chordata; order Ceratodontiformes; family Protopteridae; genus Protopterus; species Protopterus annectens. Next base: position 1,393,863,117 of record NC_056728.1, read on the forward strand.
GATTTATTGCTGTAATTTGGGAAGAATACTGGTAATTCAACAGTTGTGTTTAGACTATGTTGTGAACATACCTTAGGGAGAAAGGAAGGATTAATTCTTAGAGAGACTCCATCCTTGTGGAAAATAATATAAAGAGGTTGAATGGTCAGGGCTTGCAATTCTGAAACCCTCCTAGCAGATGTTATAGCAACTAAGAACAATGTCTTCCAAGACAACAATTTCAAGTCTGATGAAAAAGACGGTTCAAAAGTTGGGAAATCAATGAGGTCAGAACTAAATTCAAGTCCCAGGGCTCCGGAGGCTGCTTGATTGGAGGTCGGAGAAGGACTCCTCCTTTCAAAAAGGTTTTACATAAAGAGTGGGACATAACTGGATTTCCCATATTCCCAAAATGATAGTTAGAGATGGCAGCGAACTGAACTCTAATGGTAGCAGCTGAAGCTCCTTCTTGAAAAAATAGATGCAAGGAAGGACAAGATAGACTCTATGGGGGCTGAGTAGGGATCTTATGTTTTGTTTAGCTGCCCAAATGGAAAACCTTTTCCATTTGCTGGAATACAATTTCCTGGTAGAAGGTTTATGTGAAGAAATGGGGATGTGTTTAATGGTAGGAGAAAGGGAAAAACACCTGGCTATTCTTGTAACTGGGGCAGCCATGCTGTCAATTTCAGGGTTTGGATGGTAGGATGGAACTGCCCCGATTGATGAATCAGAAGGTATGGAGATGGTTCCAGAATCCATGGTTTCTCCAAGAAATAGGGCCACAGGAAGGTGAACCAGACTTGACAAGGTCAGTAAGAAGCAATGAGGATCAGGGTACTCGAACAGTTTTGCTTTCTGAATCACTTTTGGTGTGAGGGGAAAGGGTGGAAAAGCTTAAAGAAGTCCCGGAGGCCAATTGTGGACCAGAGCATCGCTGGGTGACATTCCCGGAAGGGGAATGATGTTCATGTATGTGGCGAATAGGTCGCAGCAAGGTTGGCCCTATTTGCTGACAATCTCTTCTGCAACTTCTGTTTTCAGGGACCACTCGTGAGGCATCAGAATTGCTCGACTCAGTTTGTCTGCTATCACACTGGACTTTCCCAGGATGTGCGTTGCTACCAGAAAGCATTGAGTCCATCGCCCATTTCCATACTCTTTGTGCCTCTCGACAAAATGGGTAAGACTTGGTTCCCCCTTGCTAGTTTATGTACCACACTACAGACATGTTGTCTGATTGAATCGCAATTGTCCCGGTGGGAAGAGAACTGTGAAGTGCTTGCAACGCATATAGCACTGCTCTCATCTCCAGGACATTTATGTGCAAATGGTTCTCGTGATCCGGCTAGATACCTTGGACCGTCATTCCCATCCTATCTGGGAAGTGTCCATAGTCAAGACTACATTTTGTTGAAGGAGAACAAGGGGATGACCTAGATAAAGCTGCTCTGTATGTAACCACCATGTTAGATCCTTCTTGCAGGTGTTTGTAATGAATATTTTGGTGGGACAAGGGTAGATCCTGCACTGACCACTGGGCAAATAGTAGCCACTGAAGTACTCTCATGTGTAAATGGGCTAGGGGAACTAAGAGAATGGTGGATGCCATGGTCCCTAGGACTTGAAGAACTATCCTGGTCTGTACTTTGTCCTTTTTCAGCAAGAATCTGACTTGGCTGTGCAATGATTCTATCCTTTCCGGTGTCAGCTTTGCTGTCATGGTGGTCGAGTCTATGTCTGAACTTAAGAAAACAATGTGCTGCGATGGAGATAAGGCAGATTTTTTAAGATTTACTGTAATCCCTAATCTGGCCCACAAGGATAGAGTCTCGTCCCTTGCTCAGATTAGTTGGTGCTTGGTGGTAGCAGTGAGAAGCCAGTCATCTAGGTATGGAAACACCTGGAATCCTTGACGTCTCAGGTGAGCCGTTACCACTGCCATACATTTGGTGAACACTCTGGGGGCTGTAGTGAGACCAAAGGGCAGTGTTCAAAATTGAAAATGACTGGCTCCCAGCCGAAAGCATAGATGTCTTCTGGAGTGCCTGTCCATTTTGATGTGGTGGTACACATCCTGGAAGATCTATGGAGCACATCTAATTGTCTTTTCTAATAAATGGAGAAATTGACTGCAGTGTGGTCATACGGAACTTCAATTTTTTTTTTTTACTGACTTGTTTAGCTTGCTGAAATCAAGAATTGATCTCCAGTCCTGGTCTTTTTTGGAACTAAAAGAATCGTGAGCAAGTTCCGGATCCTATTTGCTCTGTGGAGACTAGTTGGATGACTCTTTTTTGAAGCAATGAGATAACCTCTGATGTTGCATGGTCTAACTGAAGGGGTGGCACATCTGGTAAAGACGGATTTACAGGGGGATTGGAAAAAAAGGGAATGAGGTAACCTCCGGAAATTATATTCTGTACCCATCGCTCTTGGGAAATTTGTAGCCAGGCGCTTGGGTACAGTGAGAGATGACCCCCAAATGCCTTCAGAGATGGACAGTCGGGCAACCCCTCAGGGGCGATGGAAGGGACGATGAGAGAAAGCATCTCTATCCCCCTGATGCTGTGGACCCCCTCTGCCGTGAGTGCAGCATCTTCCATTATATCCCCCCTCTGCCTCTAGGGGAGGGCTGACTTTGTGCCTGTAGGAAATCTTTTGGGGATTTATGGAACCACATCTTCCCCTCCTGTATGACCCTTGGGGTAGGGTCTAGAAGGAAGGGAAAAACGGACTCCGACAGCAGATAAGGTTTTCCCTTCCTGCTCGCACCTGGTCAAAGTCTTTTTTACCCGAGGTCCAAAAAGAGTTGAACCATCAAAGGGGATGTTGGTAAAGGAAGTTGCATAGACACATCCAGGAATGTCTCCTAAGAGAGATCCCTGCTGCGGCTGCCCTGCTAGCTCCGTCAGCTGCATATGAAATCAGCCTCATGGAGGAGTTAGCAATAGAGGTAAGGGTGGAGAGCTGTGCAGATACCTTGTCCGTGGATCCCAAAGCTACTGAACCCTGAATGGTATCTCCCAACTCCTTCAGGAAATCCCTTTGAAGTCTAGTAAAATGGGACAGGTAATTCAGCGATCGTAAGGTAAATGCCGCTGAAGAAAAGGTACGCTTTCCATACCTCTCCATCATCCTAGACTCTTTATTAGGAAGATGGATGTTTGAGGATGTCTCTAACAACTTCTTCATGGCCGCTGCTACCACTATAGCATCCACAGGAACTCCCTTAGATAGAAAGGATTTGTCTTCTGGAGCGGTTATAAATTTGTTTGGCCTCCTCGGGACAAGCTCCACTGTGTCCGAGGAGGTCCAAGTTTTCCAGGATATGACCCCTAAAAGTTGGTCATATGGTGGTGTCACCCATGAGGTGGAAGGTCAGGAACCAAAAGGCCTCAAGGTGCACTCATTCGTCCTCAGTAGGGTTAGAGGTCTTCCAATCACCCCTCTAAGGATTTCAAGGATGTCCGCAAAAGAGACATCTTTAGAGGGGGATCTTGGGGACCCTTCTAACTATTCCAAATCAGTGTCCGAAGTGACAGACTCAGGTGAGTCAATGTGCTTCCTCTTACAAAGTCTCTTCCGAGGGACCTCTCCAGTGGGATAATCTGGGGAGGTCTCGAAAGAGGGGAGACCTCTAATGGGGGATCCTTGAGTCTCTGGTTCCCCTATGCTTAGGGGCAGGTGGGGGAGAAGAGGTTGCTACTGGCTGCTGGAGGGACATTGGGTCCAAGGGCAGGGCTTTGGCACTAGACAAAGCTTTCTCTCTTGCTTCGAAAGCCTTACCAACCCACTCCGAAGAAGACCTCCGCTCGAGGAAACGGAAGGCCGACTCCGAGCAGGAGGGACAGGTTCCGAAGCAGACGTGGGAGTCGAGCTCACTTGAGCCGATGTAACAAGAGGTAGGGTTGGTTCCAAAAAAAAAAAACAGGGTGACTATCCCTCTCGGAGTTGACCCAAGATCGTCGGCTCCCAGACTCCTCGGCTCCAGACTGAGTCAATGAGGATAGAGTTATCGGTTCCGAGGAAGCAGGAAGAATTCTTGAAACCGAAGGTTCCAGCACTAAGGGACCCGAAGTATTAGACTTTGAGAGCAAAGCAGTTGGAGGAGCAGTAGCTTGAAGATGGGATGGCTCCAAAGCCTTTGGGTCCGGAGGAGCTAAAATTTTTGCCAGCGCCGGGCCACAGAGCAGTCTCTTCAAAACCTGCTCACAACCTCATCAGAGTGTGTCCTGAAGGAATGGGTGGAGATAAAAGGGGATCTCCTCCTTTCCAAAATAGGAGATCTCAAGGTTGGTGAAATCGGATCCAAAACAGGTGAGTGTCTCGACATAGAAGGCTGTCTCAGCACCAAAAAAACAGAAGGCACAGAGACAGAAGAAGCAGAATCGGAGCCAGAACTCTTTGGCTCCATCACTTTTGACTTCTTAGATGGTTCTGAAACCGGAACCGATGGGAGACTTTCTTTTGTGAGATTTGGGAACTGTCTGATCAAGTTCCAGCTGTTCCTGGTAGGAACTAGTCATAAGGCCCCTGTCTATCAGTTTTCTTTTTCTTTCATTACGAACCCTAGTGCTGAAAGCATAACAGAAAGTACAGGGTTCTTGTAAATGAGCCTCTCCGAGACAGTACACACAGCTAGTGTGACTGCCAGTCAATGACATTTTTTTGAGAACACTTATTGCATTTTTTAAAACCAGAAGGGTGGTATTCTTTGTGTTCTCTTTCTTTGTCTTTAGACATATTTCCAATAAAGAAATAGTACAACTAAGCAAATACAACTACGTGAAGGAGAAGAGAGAAATATACTTTTTTTTTGGAAGAAGGACTAGCACTCAGGGAGGAAAGGCCCTCTGATTTAAATGGGCGACTATGGCCCTCTAACTAAAACGGGCCGTACAATCCTGAAGAAAGGGGGACAGGGGAGCAAGCACTCACTACAATCACACAGATAAAATATAAAACTATCTGAATATAAAAGGTGAAGAAAAATAGTCAAGAATATGTAAAACCTGAGGAATTGCTGTGAGGCACCATGGGACAGGGGATAGCCTCGAGCCAGTAAAAGCTTTTGAGCTTTAGTATCGGCCTAGTCTCACCTCCGAACTCATCCAGCAAGAATTACGGCGAGATAGGGCTACATAACATTAACAGTTTACACAAGCAGCACATACATTTTCACAAAAATATCTTAAACAACACTAGTATCTAAAATTGCTGCCCCTAACAGGAAGCTTCTAATAAAGGGGAAATACTGAATTTAGTCAGAAAATAAAATTAAACATTTTCTTAAAAGGGCAACATTTCTGCAGTGGAGATTTACCAACAAGGACTTAACTGCCAGAATGAAGCTCTAAACCATCTACTACTCCTTTGAAACCTCAGATCTTTTTCCTCTAGGCAGCAAGAAAGCCCTGAAGGAATCTTCACTCTTGACTGCTTACATCTTTACTTTGGGCTAACCAAGCAGCAGTCAGAGAAAAGGTGTAGAGAGGACCACAGCTTAGTGAAGTTGGCCAGTTGTTATTTTCTGGACAAGAGCACAACCCATACAGCCTAAAGGCTACTGCAGCAGTGGGGATGAAGAACATCTAGAGAAATGCCCGAGCTGTTTGGAGGAGCAAGGCAGAACATCATTTAACCATTTAGAATGACAGAAAGGAACCAATTATCTGAAGTGATCCATTTCCAAACTGGAAGGAACAGGGAAAGTCTTTTGGACAGATGGGAAGACGACTGACCAAGGTGGGAAGGGGAGGTGGGAGGCAGTGACAGATGATCAAAAGAAAGAGTTTTTTTTTTTTCAGGAAAGGGGGATTTACATTCCTTGAATTCCTGCTTTGGCTTCTCTTGAAACTTCTTTTTTGAGCATTTTTTTATCCTTTTGGGAGCTTTTTGCTCTTTATGGAAAAAGGGGCAAAAAACTTAGAAGGGTAGTTTCTCTGAAAGTTGACAAAGAGAGAGAGAGAGAGAGAGATTTGCATGAAATCCTGTATAATCTTATCTCTGTCCTGAAGACTCTTTAAAACATCAGCTGTGGCAGGACCAAACAGAGAATCTCTGTCCAGAGGAGTGTCTAAAATTTTGAATTTAGCATCCTCTGGAAGAGACTGAAGCCTAAGCCAGGAAAATCTCCTTAAAGGAGAGCCAGTACCAGATGCATTTAACAGAATGTCTAGCTATATGAGTGACAGGAGACAGCAGAAGACTTTTTACCTGAATTATGCACATCAGGAAAAAAGGTTATCAAGTTCTCCCAAAGAGGACAAGATACTTGCTTAAAAAGAAGTTATGTACTTGCCAGAACATTCCATCTGCGGTGTCCATTTTCATTCTATCCTCAACTGCTGGGCTTGGATCTGATCCTCGAATCTGACTTCACTGTTACTTTAGCTCATAGCCACCAAAAAGCTCTTGAGCCCCCTCAATTACCCATAATGCACCAACCTCCATACCTCAGATCTTGTTTGCTGTTTGACAAAGTAGGAAGCACTACTATAAAAGTCTTAACAGAAGCCATATCTGGAATTCAACATGAAGGGTGGTGGTGTCCTTATAAACTCTTGTTCTTCCAGAAATCAGTTGTGAAAAGGTTGGGGGTTGGTTGATGGGGAGATGAGGAAGAATGAAAATTAACAACATAGATGGAACGTTATGAGTACATAACTTCTTTATCTGATGTTGTCAATTTTTATTCTATCCTCAACTGTTGGGGCAGAGTCCCCAGCTACCTAAACTCCTTGGTGTACTCTAAGGAAGGATATTCCTGAGCACAGTTGAGTCAAAGCCTGCTTTTCCCCTCAAGACCAGATCTAGTTTGTAATGAATAGTAAAAGTATGAGGATTGGCCCAAGTTGCAGCTGCACATTTCATCCACGGAAGCCCCAGACAAGAACACCGAAGAACTTGCCAAGGACCTAGCAGAATGAGCTCTTAGAGGTTTTGGCAAGGATAAACCCAATTTGTTGTAGATAAATATATGCAATCTTTTAGCCATCTGGCTAAAGTTATCTTTGCAACTGATTTTCCCAATTTAGAATCTACAAAGGACACAAATAACTGTTCTGTCTTTCTAATTTCTTTCATTCTATGTAGGTAAAAATGTAATTGTGGACATCCAATAAATTTTATTTGCAAATTTAGGAAATAAGACTGGCAGATTAATGGGCTGGTTAGTACTGGATTCTGACACCACCTTAGAAAGGAAAGAAGCGTTGGTACATAATGTTACTCTATCCTTATGAAAAATCAAGTAGGGCGGTTTAGAGGACAATGCTTGAAGTTCTAAGGGCAGTTTAGAGGACAATGCTTGAAGTTCTAAAATTCTTCTAGCAGAGGTAATGGCCACTAAAAAGATAGTTTTCCAGGTCATGAACTTAAGATCACATTTAGCTGCTGGTTCAGAGGGAAAATGAATTGAAACCTGCAGCACCGGTTTTAAATCCCATGGGTAGAGTAGGATTTTTATATGGAGGTCTCAATAGGACAGTGCCTCTCAAAAAGACTTTAGAAAGCTTAGAAATCAAGGAAGACTTCTCAAATCCAATATGACAATTAGAGCTTACTCATAACTGAACTAACTGTTGAGAAGCTAGCTCCCTCATTAAAGATTGTTGCCAAAAAATTTAAGAACATTTTGTACAGGAGCTGAGGATGTGTTTCTGCTGTACCCAAAAAACAAACCCTTTCCATTTACTTCTGTAAAGTTTTCTTGTAGAAGTCTTATATTTCAAGTTATTGTAGAAACCTTAATGGAAGATAAATGTATGTGATGGACAGGAGAAGACAGCATCATCTGTCTGGCTACTAAAGGAATTGGAGAAACCATGCTGTTAGTTTGAGGTTTAAGATATCTGGATGAATCATGCTCGTCAGGTGAGACAGGAGATCCAGAATCCATGATGGGTAAAGTAGATAAGGTCAAAGGAAGGAGAAACAAATTTGTCGAGGTCAGTAAGGTGCAATGAGTATGACTCTGCTCTTCAACCTGGCAGCTTTCCGTAGAAATTTGGGGATCAAGGGAGTTGGAGGTTAAGCACACAGGAGAGAGGGGAGCCAATCGTGAAGAAGAGTGTCTCCTGCTGATGTCTACAGTGGGGGGATCAGGGCAAAGAAGTTGCTGCACTTGTTACTTAGGAGAGAAGCAAAAAGACTGCAGCAAGGCTGGCCTCATCGATGGAAAATCATTTCTGTCACATTCATGTTGACAGACCACTCGAGGCAGTAGAATGAACCTGCTCAATTTGTCTGCTATCATGATGGACTTCCCCAAAATGTGCATTTCTATCAGAAAGCAGTTGGATAAGATCGCCCAGTGCCACACTCTGAGGGCTTCTCGACACAAGGGTAACACCTGGTTCCTTCTTGTTTGTTGGTGTAGCAAACTACTGACACACTGTTGATTTGAAAAGCAACTGTCTTAAAAGGGAGAGAGTCTTGGAAGGCTTGAAACTCTAAGAGCAGTGTTCTCATTTCCAGGACAGTGATATGAGTGTTGGCCTCTTCTGGGGACCAAGTGCCTTGGACTGTTTTCCCCAGAAAGTGCCCCCCCCCCCCCAAACTGGGATCCATTTGTGGTCTCTATGGCCTTGGATTGAGGAAGAATAAAAGGACGGCCTTGTAGAACCTGATCTGATCGAATCCACCACCAAACATATTTCTTGCATACCTGAGTGATTCTTATCTGGGATGACATTTGATGATAAAGAATCAACCATTGTGTAGCTAAGCATACATTAAAAAATTCTCATATAAAATCTTACTAGGGGAAATAAAATTATGGTGGCTGATGTTGACTCAAAGGCTTGAAGAATCAACCATGCTGAAATTTTGGTGCTGTTAGCTATTTTCCTGAGCTGGAATCTGACAGTCTGCACTCTTGCTAGAGGAAGAGAAGCTGTCACTGATACAGTGTTGAACATCACCCTATAAATTCCAATGTTTGAGTCAGTTGTAATGGAGATTTGTTGTAATTTATGGATACTCCCCAGACAAGAACAAGTCTGAAGTACATAATCTCTTGCTGTTATTAGTAGACGCCTGGTTGGGGTGTTCATGAGCCAGTTCTCTAACTATGGAAACACTAGGAATCCTTGCAGTCTCAAGTGAGCTGCTACTACTGCCATGCATTTGGTGATCGCCCTGGGGGCTGTGGGGAGGCCAAAGGGCAGTGCTCTGAACCGATAATGACTGGCTCCCATCTGGAAGCGTAAATAATTTCTGGATTGTCTGTTCATTTTTATGTGATAGGATGCATCCTGAAGGCCTACTGAGCACATCCAGTAGTCCTTGCCCAAAAAGGGCAGAATGGACTGAACCATGACCATATGAAAATTTGAGTGTCGAACTGACTTGTTCAAGTTGTTGACATCCAAAATTGGTCTCCAGTCCCATTTTCTTTGACACTAAAAAAGAATATTGAGTGAGTTCTGGATTCTATCTGGTCTGGTGGGACCTCTTGGATGACTTTTTCTAGCAGCTTTTGTACTTCTAGTGCTGCTGCTTTCCTCTTGAGTGGGTGGAAGATCAGGAATTTTGCATATAGGTGGAGGTGGTAGGGAAAAGGGAATACATACCCTCTGGAAATAATCCTCTGCACCCATGTATGTTTTGTCATGCCTAGCCAGGGTCTCTGGTGCAGGAATACTTGACCCGATTGCCTCCAGAGGGGGTCAATCAGGCCTCTTTTTAGGAGTGCTGATAGGGTCTATCACAGAAAGAATCCTTGGACCCCTGGTTATGCAAGCCTCCTATGCCGCGTGGGCATCATCGCTGGGACAACTATCTCCATGTGGATCTTTGAAAGGACCCTGGGACTTCCTGAACACTATTTCTTTCAACCACCTCATTGATTCCTAGAAAAGGATCTTTGGGGGTTGAAAAACATATGCTCACTGCAGAAAGGTTTTGTCCTTCACTTTTGGGTCAAATAATGAACTGCCATCAAAAGGTGCATTGACGAACAAAGACTCTGCAAAATCACACAAGTCAAGCACATCCAAGCATGCCTCCTGATGGAAATGCCTGAACCTGCTGCCCTGGAGGCACCTTCAGCTGCATGAGAGATACGCCATATGGACAAATTTGAAATAGACTGAAGGGTAGTGAACTGAGAAGCCACAAAAGACTGAGCTTCAACAGTAGTAGTCCTATCAAGGGATTTTGAAAGTTCCTCGAGCAAGTCCCTTTGTAGCCTCGTAATGTCTGCCAAATAGTTCAGCGACCAAAGGGCAAAGGTTGCTGATGCATACACACACTTCCTAAATCTGTCCAATGCCCTAGACTCCTTGTTTGGGGGATGGACAAAGGATCTCTGCTCAGCAAGTTCCTTCTTGGTGGCTACTGCCATGACCGTGGCATTTACGTGCACCCCCTTACTCCAGAATTCCTTACCTGCTGATGGAGCCAGAATCTGATCTGATCACTTGTGGATTAGTTCAGATGAGCAGGTTCTTTCCAAAATCAATGAGCTCTTCAGTAGGCAGAGTAACCCAGGAGGTAGATATGCCAGCTCCAAAGGCTTCCAGGAATACTGACTCCTTTGGGGAAGGATTATCGGAGGACCAACCACTTCTCTGTTTAAGGATCTCAATAATGTCTTCAAATGAGACATCTTCAGGAGGTGGTCATGGGGACCCCTTGCCTTGATCAAAATTAGTATCTTTGATGACCAACTCCTAAGAGGAGTCCAAGTGCCTCCTTTTACACTTCCTCTTCTTAGGGACTTCCTTGGTGAGATGCACCTGTGAAGTATCAAAAGAGCAGTGAAACCCTGCTGGGTGGTCTAGAGACTTTGGGCTGGCTGTCCCTGTGGCATAGAATGATGTGGCTAAAGGTGCAGAGACATATGGGATCCGGAAGGAATATCCAAGGAGGTAGGTTCTGTCAGGTAGGTTCTGTCCGTTCTGCCGGAGCAGGAAAAAAAAACACTCCACCACCAAAAAAGGCAGAATGCTCAGGGGAAAAGGAATACAAAGTAACAGAGAAGCCAGGCTTCTAGCCCACTGTATCCTTCTTTCCTGAACGCAATCTACATAAGGCAGAAGTTGGAGCCGAGCTGTCCACTGCCGAAGCTATGAGGGGTAGAGATGTCGCTGAAAACTTTAGAGTCGATACCAACACCTAGGACTCGAGAGGACCGCTTCGACTCTGAGAATCATACAGCTCTGAGGATGTCTGAGCCAGTGCACTCCAAGATATCTTCATATGCCCAACTACAGCCATCACCCAAACCATATAGGCAAATCCAGCCCTAGACTTGGAATAGAAAGGAAGGTGGTAATGTTTAGAAAAATAGTTTGTTTTGAAACAGGACTGTCTGAACTCCTTGGTTCTGCTCAAATAATAACGCGAGATCCCAAGCAGGAGGAGCTCTCACGGGGGGGTCTTATGTTCTTTGCCTCTCCTAGACCTAGGAATCAGAAGAAGAAGAATTAGCCCCACCACCCCGGTATTTTTAGGTACTAACTTAAAAAAACTTAGTACTCAAAAATCTTTAACAGTCTGCATAGATTTAGCCTTGTCCTCTAATTTTCCCAAAACCAAACAACTCACAGGAGGACCAAACAAAAAACTGGATCTAAAGGGGCATCAGAATTCTAGACTTAACATGCTCAGATAAATTCGATCCTTAAGCCCTAGCATGCCCTCCAGTGGTGGAACCAGTGGCAGCCACTGCCAGCAAAGCATCAAAGCCACACAAAGCCACACTGCAAAGAATGTTTCCCCACATGCACAGAAATGCACCAAATCTTGCAATTCTGTTACACTCCATGCCCTCTGCCAAAGCATTTACCTGAGAATTTAGCTGAGAAAGGAGGAAATTCTGATATTTCAACATAATTTACTGGCAATTTAAAGCCCTCGAAGAAAAGTAGTAGAAGAGTTCTTACCCTGTCTAATCTCTGCCAAAGCTCTCTAGTCCAAAGCTCTAGCCTTTCTGCCATCCTTTAACAGAACACCTAACACCCCCCAACCCCCCCTTTCTCCTAGACTAATAGTTTCTGGTCCTTTATATAGGTATTTATGAGCCTCAGGTACAATAATACCTGTCTACAATCGTTGTTTGGTTGCAGCATTGCATCAGGCTTAAAATAAGGTCTAAAACATCTGAAAAACAAAAACACAACATCAAAACAGGAGCCAAGGGCATGGTCTGTGCTGTGGTAAAAACAAGAACTCTCCTCTCTGGAATCTGAGTAATCCTGTCCTTCCCACTTAAAAAAATCCTCCTCATAGAGTAAGTTTCTGAAAATGATGAAAATCTGAGGGGGGAAGGAGAAGGAGTAGAAGAACTTGCATCAGAATCCGAATGAGGAGGAAAATCTTGAATATCTTCAGCAGAAGACTCAGAATCATCTGAGGCCTGCTCCAAAATTCAACTCCCCATAAGTAAGGACTGCAGCAATGTGAGATGAAGAACATCTGAAGATAAGCCAATCTTCGGATCCAAACCAAATGGATCTGGAAGACTCTGATCCAAGGGCTCTGAAACGATGGGCTGGATCAGAGAAGGATTTTGTATCGGTGGAGTGATAGAAGGATGGACTTCCTGACCCATAAGGGTAGGATCCAGAATAACTCCCATCTGAATCTGCACCGTGAGAAATCTCATCATCCTGTCCACATCGACTGGCTTCGGTTAGACTTTTGGAAGACTGAGAGGATGCCAAGGATGGGGATTTTGAACAGATTTCCAGATATGGAGATGGAACTCTAGAAGGTGCTGGGTTCTACAGTAGGAGAGTACCTAGTCCTAGGTAAAGGAGTTGGATTGAAGGTGCGCTGTCTGACCTGGCACCAAAATTATCCAACTTCTGCTTTTTCTTGGGAGAATCCAAAGAAGAAAGATTTAAAGATCCTGATGGTTTGGGAGATTTTAAGATAGTTTCCTTAGTTTTGGATTTGGAGGACTGAGCTCCAGTAACTGCTTCAGGAAAGGATTTTGGAAGCAATCCTTTCAGTATGAGTTTATTTTTTATGGTCAGCACTAGCCCGTGGATAAAAATATTGGCATAGGCTGCAATCAACCTTTAGATGAACAGGGCACAGAAAGTATATGCATAGGGAATGTGCATCTGAAAAAGGCAACTTGTGCTCACATTTTTAACAGTCTTTGAACCCAAAAGGGCCTTTTTCTGACATTTTGACAAACTGTAAGAAATTACACAAAATAAGCATTTTTTTGTTATAAAAGAAAGATAGTGATACCAACAATGATATTAAGATTACACAAAATGTGTAGATTATATAAAAAAAGGAAATGTAAATACCAACTATGGTATGGTTGCAAGGAGTTCTGAAGCAGAATTTCTTTAGCTGTGTGTCCTGAGAGGAGACAAACAGATCTACTTGAGGTCCTCCCAACAGCTGGACCAATTTGTGGAAGACCACAGGATGAAGTTTCTATCCATGAGAGTCTGTTCTGGTCCTACTTAGCGTGTCGGCAACCAAGTTTGGCTTTGGTGGAATGTAAGAAGCTATCAAAGTCAAACTGAGCTGAATTTCTATAGCCCAGGCTATCATAAAAACTCTGCAGAGATGGCTTGATCTGGTACCCTTCTTGCTTATTTATGAACCACATCACCTTGGTGTTGTCTGTGTAAACCTGCAGACGTCCAGGGCACCAGAGATGATTTAATGCTTTCAAAGCACTGATCACTGCCAACATCTCTGACATTTATGTGCTTCTGTCTGCCATAAGACTTTTACACAGCTTGCATATTCACTTATTTGGAAATCGTTCCCCAAATCAAGTCTGATGAATCTGTAGTGAGACTGCAGAGGGGTCAGAGGAGAAAATGGGAGATGTGGTTTGCAAGAAATTTGGTCTTCCCACCAAAAAAATCTTCCTTTTTACAAATCCAAGAACATTCACCTGAAACGATTAAAGGTGCAGATGCTGAGTCTAGACTGACTTGAGATAACACTGGAGTTTCTCATATGGAATCTAGCTGAGAGAAGAATGAGAATCATAAATACCATGTATCTATAGCCGGCCTTAGGCATAGGCCAACTAGGTGGCTGCCTAGGGCACCACTCTAGAAGGGGTGCTTTTTCAATGATTATTTGGTGTAGTTAGACCAGGATGGGGGCACTGGGTGGTGTGGTGGGGGCGCCGTGGAGCCCTTTTGCCTAGGGCACCAGTTGACCTAAGGCCGCTTTTGCATGTATCCTACAAACCTGAGAAATTCCCTTGTAGATGACTGGCTTCAGTTGGAAAAATTCAAGAAGTACTGTTGAAACATCACACCTTGTCTGGAGAAAGCTTCTTCCCAGGGTCAGAATACAGCAGGCATATCAAAAATATAATCCTGTGAGAAGGGAAGAAAGAACATTTTTAAAATTTGACTTGAAAACCTAAACTGCACAGGAGATTCAGAAAAGTTGCTAAATACTCTTGACAGCTGGAAAAAGAGTTTGCAAAGATCAAACAATTGTCCAAATATGAAAAATTTTGAATGCTCTCAAGTCTGAAATAAGCAATTAATGATGCCAGACACTTTGTGAACACCCTTGAGCAGTGGAGAGTTCAAAGGGTAATTCACAGACTTGATAATATAAGCCAGATACAGAAAAAAAAAATTAAAAAAGTCTGAATTGCTAGCAAATGGGAATGTGATGATTAACATAGCTTTACCACGAAAGCTAGAGAAGGGAGAAGAGGTAAACGGGAACGTATTATGAACTTTGGAATCTTTATCCAAGAGTTTAAAAAAGTGGGTCAAGCAAAGGCCACCTGGAACTTTCCTTTTTGGATCCTAGAAAAAAAACCTTTGAATGAAAGCCTTTTCCCATCTGTCAAACAAGCACTGATATATATTAATCAATGTGCAAGCATCTGATGCACAACAGGAGGAAGCAAGGAAACATGGTTCCCTGGGCAAGGAGGAACAGTCTAAAATGAAGGGATTCCCACTGCCAAGTGTATCCCTCATGAATTACATTTAAAATCCATTTTGTCTGCCACAGTCTGGTTCATAGGTAGGTACTAGGCTACTGGCCCTAGGGCAAAAGGTACCCTGGCTTTCGCCATCCAAGAAAATTATTTTCCTGTGCCACTGTTGAGCAGAGCCACAGAAATGATCCCCGGGGTGAATTTCCTATCTCTTATCCAATCATCAAGATTTTTCTTGAAGAGTGCTAATGAGGAGCTTTGTTTGATATAGCTAGGTAGTTTGTTCCAGAGTATGGGAAGTCTCTGGGACAGGTATCTATCCCTCCAGCATGTTCTGTTTATTGTGGTGACAAGGTTTAGGTCCCTAGAGTGTGTAACTCATAGGGATTGGGATTTCTTTAAGTGGAGCATGTCTAAAAGCTCTGGGTTTGACATAGCTTTGTATGTTAGGCAGAGATCGCCTCTGAGAAGGCGTTATGTGACGGAGTAAAGCTGCAGTTTTTTGAGACGGTCTGCATAGGGCATCTGTTTGAGGCCAGTAATCCTCTTTGTGATATATTTCTGCGGCCTTTCCAGCTGTTGTAGATGTCTTGTGAGGTACATACCAAAAGGGGCATTGTACTCTATAATGGGTCTAATGAGTGACGAGCAGAGGGGAACAATGACCTCTTTTTTCCTGGATGAGAAACCTTTTGTGATGAGGTGTGCCATGTAGATGGATTTCCTGACTACTGTGGTGATGTTATTAAAGGAGAGACTACTGTCCACCTGTGTCCCAAGGTCTCTTATCACACTTTCGGTGTTAAGTAGACTACCGCCTATGTGGTAGTTCATGGGTACAGAGTTTTTATCAAAAGAGATGGCAATGCACTTTTTGGCATTGAGCTTGAGGCCATGGCTTTGACACCAGGCATCTGTCTCAGCGAGGTCCTTTTGTAGGATGTCCACATCTTTTGAAGTTTTGATTATGGCTCCTAGTTTGCAGTCATCTGCGAACTTTGTTAGCCAAAGACCTTCTGTGTTAGCCTGTACTTCAGAGAAGTAGATACCAAACAGGAGAGGACCCAGGAATGAACCCTGTGGTACTCTACTTGTCAATGGTCTGAAGTTGGGTTTGGAGTCTGCTACTTTCACAGTATGGGTTCCGTCAGTGAGCCAGTTGCCGACATACGGATTTATACTTAGCTTAGTGAGTTTATCTATAATTCCAGAGTGGGGGATGGTGTCGAAAGCCTTGGCGAGATCTAGATAGGCTGTGTGAACCACCTTATTCTCATCCACGGCTTTGGTGACTTGCTTCAAAGAAGTTTATCAGGTTTAGGAGACATGATCTGCCTTTTACAAACCCGAACTGGGTGAGGTTCTGAGTTTGGAGATTACCAATGTCATTGTTTATAAGTTCCATGATGATACGTTCCATAGCCTTGCAGACCAGGCTCGTTAGGCTAATGGGGCGGTAGTTTCTGGGGTCTGTGTTGGCTCCTCCTTTGTGGAGTGGGATAATTGTTGCTGTGCGCCATTCAGTGGGCACATAGCCTGAGGTGAGGCTATGATTGAACATGGTACTTAGGGGGGTGCCAGTTCGTTCTGTAGTTCATGTAGAACACCGCCTGGGATGTTGTCAGGTCCCATGGATGCTGTGTTCTTGGCTTTGGATAGTGTGTTTTTTACCTGTGCAGCTGTGATTACAGGAACTTTGCATTCTTCTGGTATAGAGATGGGCCCTTTAGGGGATGGCAGGGGGGTAAAGTTAGCACTGAACCTATCTGCCAGGATGTTGGCAATATCAGTTGGTTCAGTATATTTAGTGCCATTGTGCTGTAACTCAGAGCAGATCTGAGTGTTGCCATTGAGATTATTGACATAGCTATGGAATGCTTTGTGGTTGTCTTTAGAGTCAGTGGCAATTTTGTTTTCGTCACTAGCTTTGGAAGAGAAGATAAAGCTTGAGAGAGCTGGTGGGACTGCTGGTTTGGGAGGGGGGTTGAGCATGTAAATAAGACATGCTGACTGGGAGAACTGTTCTTGATTTTTAGAGGCTTTTCCATTCTTTTGAAAGCCTTCTTGACATTTTTTAAACTCCTGTTTGATGGCTCCTTGCTACTTAAATTGTTTATTAAAGGGGGAGCTAAGGAGGAAATAAATTTTTTACTTTCTTTAAAAAAGGATGGTTGAAAAATATTAGTCACCCCTTGAATCAACTTTCTCCTTCCATCACATTCATTGAGCACCTCTGCTGGAAAAGGGAGAAACAGCACTTGCTAGTCTAAGGGAGAATTTAAAATTTCAATTTTAACATATTCAGAAAGGTTTTGAGAACAAAGCCAGGCCAATCCTTTCATTACTGACCCAGAAAGCAGCAGGTTTGGGAGAATCATCATCATAAGCTTACTTTAAAATATCCTTAACAACATGAAAAGCAGATGTTAAAGACACTTGTACCTCAGAAGAAAGTTAACTATCAACTTTTGCAAGTTCTCATACGACAGAAGAGATATATGAGCTTGACAGTTTAAAATCCTGAAAGTTAAAGTAGCAGAAGAATACATTTTTCCCTAACTTCTAAAAAGTGTTCTTATCCTTATCAGGGAATGTGGTTTGCAGCAGCAATCCATTTAGCAGAAACAGCTTTAGACACAGAAATTACTGCTGGGTCTGCTTTAGGGTTGGAAAACAAATACTTATGAATCTGGGAAACTCATCATAACCTTGTCATAACCTGGGGAAAGAAGTTGACTGTCAGGCAAACTTGCAGCAGCGAGAAAAACATTCTCTAAAGCAAGAGGAACAGGTGCAGATTTAGGTGTACTCAGCAAAGCATGATACATTTTCTGTGCAACAGGAATTTCATTCTACTTCCACTGAAAAAAATGTCTCCTCTTCGATAATGTTGCAGAAAAAACATTTTCTAGAAGAAATCGGGAGCCATCCTTCCCTCAGAATCAGAATATTTGTATTGAGAAGAAATTCCAGAAGTTCCACCGTTGCCCCCCAATGCTTCCTCTTCTGTCTGACAATCCAAGTCAGAAGGAGAGGAAACTTTTCTTTTCTTGCCTGAAGCAGTACTAGGCAAGGAAAAGGCAGACTCAAGCCTCCTAGTAAATCTCAGGAAATCTTTCCTGCCCACAGAAATAGAAACAGGGAAGAGCAATATTTACCTCAACTTTCCTGGAAACCTTCCTGGAAAATAGCTGACTCATGGTTGGCAAACTCATCTCAGATTCAGGATCCCTACCTCAGCTGAGTGAAGGAACCTCACCTGCCCCTTCCTCTTAGACTGACAAAAGGGGTTCTCCACTGTCCACCATGGGCATCCCTACAGCCAACAAGGATGTGGTAACCCCCCCTGCTCCTTGATGGCTGTAGGTGCAACAGCAAAAGCATTTACATACACTCCCTTAGAAATGCAATGGCAGTCCATACAGACATTTAGTTTCCTAGCAAACAACAATTTAGTCAGAAAAATACTAGCTTTCTTCAGGAAAACAAATTTCAGTGGAAGCTTTTCCCCAATGGGTACTTATCTGCCCAGCCTTGAAGAACAGCTAGCTGACCGGCAGTTCCACTGGTCCCATCAAAGGAGCACACTTCATAAGCAGAAAAGCTATGACTAAATTTGTGCTCTGTCTTTATACTGTAAAGCTCCTGCTGCACTCTTGACAGTTAGATCCTGTGGAATGCGAAAGCTGTTCAATCACTGGGGTAAGACCCAAATAGCTTAGATTACAGCAACTGTGATCTAAATGTTGAACATCATGCACTCTCATCCCATCCTCCCAAATATTCTATCTGCGTATTCACCAGACTCATACCTAAACATGGACAAACTATGGGGTCTCAGGAAGCACCATTGCTTTATAATGCTAACTATAGAAATGACATTCTCCTATTAACCCATTAACTACAGTGCAAATGTAGACAAACTTTGGTCAGCTTGGTTAAGAAACAACCATCAACTGAAAATTCATCAAAGTATTCAACATGCTATCACAATGAAGGACCTATTAAACATGTACTCAAAGAAAGAAATCTTCTATTACAGAACCCTAACTATACCAGATAATACTTGTACTTTCTTGTGTCTGCCAGCTCCAAATACCTCTGCTGTCCACCACTTCTCTTCTGCACAGCTTGAATATGCTTTCAATAAAGAAAAACTTTCAAGAGAAGAAGGCTGTGCTGAAGTACCAAAAATCTACGAAAACGCAAAAAAAAACCCCCATCATTCCAGACCAGCCAAATGGCAGTGCAGTTGTGTAAGTTAACTTACCATAACAGTAGATGTTCAAATAGATCATTGCTGTAGTAGCCTAAGCAATATGGGTCAATATATTGCCAAGGATATGACAACCAGCAAGTGTTCACACCCTAAGGGTACCTTCTCCTCCCCATAAATGCTGAAGGGCTTGAGGAGAGCTGTATAAAGTCAGTGGTCTGGGTGCCAAACCATCAGAGCTTTCTTGCCTCAGATAAGGGAGGCTAAAGCCCTGTGCATTAGGCATATGATAAGAACAAAGGTCAATAAAAATATCCACACCCTAGATTTAAATATAACAGAAAAAAAGGGGTAAGGAAGGAGGGTGGCCAAACTACAAATCTCTTCAAACATCTACTGTTATGGTAACTTAACTTGCACAGTTGTACCATGTTCATCATTAGATCCCTGTTGCAGTAGCCTAAGCTATATGAGTACATTACCAGAACTTAGGAAGGGAGGAGGCAGAGAATAGTCCTAACAAAACCTGCTTTGGGCCTGAAAAAATATATAATTTGTAATGTTTTGTAAAGGTAATCATGAATGATGAAGTTGCTGCCTCTAGAATACTTTTAGAGTTCACCCCTTTCCAAAAAGACGCAAAAGAAGCCTAAGCCCTGGTAGAATGGGCCCTAACCTTTCCTGGAAGTGTCATGTCATGGGGAAAGTAACAGAAAGCAGCATGAAACAAGCATTTAGAAACAGTCTGTTTTGATGGTGACTGCCCCCTTTTCTAACCTTCACAGGAAATAACCACTTGAGCCACATGCCCAAATGTTTTAATCATATCAATATAATACCAAAGTTGTCTGCGAGCATCCAAAGTATGCAAAATCTTTCTCCTTTATTTTTTTGATCTGGAAGAAAAGACATGGAGATGAAAAGCTTGACTCGAAATAAATTCTGAACCCACTTTAACTTAAATGAAGAATTTTTTTTTTAAAGATTGCTATTCAAATGGAAAATGTGATAAGGCTGACTCACCATAAAAGCTTGCAATACAGTCTTCTTGTAGAGGTTAGAGAAATGCCTAGTACTGTCTTCCAAGTTAAAAAAAAAAAAAAAATTAAATTTTAAGTAGACTTACTATAAAGTACACAAATATGTAGGCTTACCATACCAGTAGGAATCTGAATGATTACTGCTGCAATAGCCTTTGCTATATGCATTATATCCTGCATGGGATATAACAGCTGGCCAGCTTCCAAAGCTTCAGGACACTTTCCATGCACCCATGACATTTATCAATTTGAGCTTAGTTGATTAAAAAGACAGGTTTGGGCACCAAGCCAAAGCTTTCCTGCCAACAAAGAGAAGGAGGCTAAAGCCCTTAAAGCCCTTACAATAACAGTGCTAGAACAACAAAAATAATGGCACTTACCCTGGCAATAAAAACATGAAAAAATTAAAGGGATGGTGGGAGGGAGAGGCTATGACAGTAGTGATCTGTCAAACATCTACTGTTCTGTTACGTTTACTTACATAAGTGTACCATGTTCTTCATTTGAATCACTGATGCAAGCCTTAGCTATATGGGTAGATTATCACAGCTTAGATTGAGTGGGAAAAGGAAGATGAGGGTCCAGGAGCGCTTAAAGAACGGTCCCGGCAAAGCCTGTCCCAGACATACAGAAGTAATCTAGTTTAAACTGCTTTGTACAAGTATGCAGAGGACCAAATTGCTGCCTCGAGAATACTTTGGGAATCCAACCTTTAACAAAAAGCTACAGATGAAGCCAAGGTCCAGGCAGAATAAGCCTTACTCAGCCTGGAACAGTCTTGTT
The DNA here is from genome assembly GCF_019279795.1 of Protopterus annectens. NCBI lineage: Eukaryota > Metazoa > Chordata > Ceratodontiformes > Protopteridae > Protopterus > Protopterus annectens. The sequence goes on from NC_056728.1 coordinate 1,393,884,034, forward strand.
GTGGTGGGTATAACAAAGGTAATAGCATAAGACAACCACTTGTAAGTTGTCTGCTCTTTTGTGATTTACCTTTACAAGAAATGAAGAACCAATCAGAGTTCCTGAAAGATTTGGTCCATCAGGATAGTACCAGAGTTGTCTGTAGACATCCAAGGTTATTAAGAATCCTTTCTCCCTCATTTTTAAGTTCTGGAAAGAACACAGAGAGATACATAATTTGGCTCAATGCAAACTCTCGATACCAAATTAGCCATAAATGAAGGATTAGCTCTTAAGGAAACACCATCTTCATAGAAAATGAGATAAGGATGACCCTCCATACAAGTCTGTAACTCAGATACTCTTCTTGAAGAGGTCAGAGCAATTAGTAAAGCTAATTTCCATGTTAAGAACCTCAAGTCAGGCTGATAACCTTGTTTAAATGGAGGAAGAAGTTAGTTTTTCTACCATAAAATTTAGATCCGAAGGAGAAGCCACCTGCTTCATGTGACATTGCATTAATAGAGGGGTATCCATGAATGGACTTGTTGAAACAGCTGACAAATGAACCTTGATTGACAAGACAGTCCACAGAAAAGTAGCTCACACAAATACTGTAGAACGAGAAAATTTCTTTGGCACCAACTAGAGCACCTTTCCCATTTATTAACAAACGACTTCCTAGTAGAAGGTTTTCTTGCCTACATTAATATTTGCTGTTCAAAACAAAAGTGCCTAAAAGTATTAAGATTGCATATCCAGGCAGCCAGTTGCAATTGTTTTGGGTTGGAATGTATCAAACACACTTTGTTTTGTATGAGAAGATCCAGTCTGTAAGGAAGCTTGTGGCAAATGCCCCTGGCCATTTCCAAAATAAGGGAGAAGCTCTGTCACCTGGGCCAGAATGGGGTTACTACAGTGGCCTTTGTAGAGTCCTTCAAAATCTTCAGAATGACCGTGTATATTAGTGGAAAGGGTGAAAAAGCATACAGGAACATTCCAATCTAAGGAAAACAAAAAGCATTTGTCTTCCACCCCTTCCCTACATGGAGTCCTGGATCAGAATTTTGACAAAAGACTATTGTGCTTGAAGGCCAAAAGATCTTTCTAGAGATGTTCCCCAGAGCTGGATCAATTCTTGGATCACCTCGATTCAGTTTTCATTCATGTGGGTTTGCTCTGGTCCTGCTCAGCTTGTCTGTCACACAATTGTACATAAAATGGTGACAGCATGTAGGATTATAGGCCTTTGTCATCATATTTTAATTTGTGCCAGTGGTGCTGACTGTGAGATCATAGCTCCTGTCCATCACATATAACTCAGTGGGATATATATTGAGAACTGGACGTATACAACTTACAACACAAATTAATCAACAAAACATGTGAGTATCTTTGCAGCCACAGAATTAATACACAGCAGTATACACTGAACAAAAAATGTTTTATTTCCTGGACACAAGTGTTATGGAAAAAGCAAAAATGAGCTCAGCAGAGCTTGCAAAAATATCAGTGTCACAGATGACAAAGGAATTTAAACTAACAGGAACTCAGTCTGCCAACACAAACAAAGATGAGATGACAGCTACCTGTTCTGGAGACAGCCTGGTAGATGCTGTGAGTGGGGAGCATGCAGCAAAGTAACGCAATCCATCTCCGGATGGCAACAAAAAGAAGCATGAAATGAAAAAACTGGAGCTGCAAATGAGACTCCTCAAAGCAGGTAATAAAATGAAAAAGGATGAAGAGCAAAGTGAAAAATAAAAAGCATGCACAGAGTAAGTGAGGAAGGGCACATAGAGGTTGATGCTAAAGATTGAGAAAACTGAAAAGAAATTGAAAAGCAGCACTTGAAAATGAACTGCTAACCCTTTACCAAAGGGTCACGAGTGGCTGGAATGAAAACCCAGCCCTGGAGACCAACTATTTCCTCTCTTTAAGGAGGGGAATGACTTCTATAGTTTCATTCAGGCATTTGAACAAGCATCCAGCACCAAATCGACAAAGTGTAATGTGCAAGTTTTTTTTTAAATCGCTAAGTCAATGCATGCTTTGTCAAAAATGTCTAGGTCTGACTATGATCTTCTATAAAGTTAAAAATGTGCTTTTTGAACGTTTGAAGCTTGTACTTGATGTATACAGAAAAACATTTAGAGAACACAGTAGAAAGTCAAAAGACAGTGTCAGTAATTTCACTGCAGAAATAAGCACTTGCTTTAATAGGTGACTGATTGATTGGGTGTCAAATTACAGTTCTTGACGCACTGAAATCTTATAAGAGTTCAAGCACTCAGTGCTTTGACTGAAGACATTACCATTCGAGTAACAGATCAAGAGTTTAACTGTTGAGGAAATGGGCAAGGAGAGAGCCCTCTGTGGCTGGCAGGGTACAGCTCCACAAAAATGCATTTACTCAGCACTGCACTGGTATGATAGAACTCTGGGGGAGGGTAGTGTAAACCTCCACAGCAGGATCCACAAGTAAATGGGAGTGCACTGATTTTATTACACACCAAGATCTTGAGGTTAAATATTCCACTGTAATAAAGTAAAGCATGTACACAATTCCAATTGCTCACAGAAACAATATGGAGAGCAAAAGCCATGTGAGGGAGCTAAAAGTGGGAACACAAAGATAGTGGTGGTACGATGTCTTGAAACTGGAGCTTTTCCAGAATATCACAAGGGCCTGTAACATATCTTGGTAGAGAGTAAAGAAAGGATTCCAAAGAGTGATAATGCATCAGATACAACTATTGCTAACAATATTCAACCAACCAACCAATATAGAAACCAGAGCAACTTTATTCCTGTTACATTGGAACTCTTTATCCCAGAAGGTTACATTTTGAATTTTCTTTGAATTTTTGAGTGTTAAAAAATGTACAGAATGTGTGTAAGTGTAAAAGGTATTTATTGTGTGGGTTTTAAGATAGGTGAATTGTGATGAGTATACCCATTTAATTGAATAATTGTTAAGGATTTAATTGAATAAGTGTAATGATGGAGTGTATTTAAGGCTGCTGGTTTTTGCACAATTTATCCTCTGAAGGTGAAAGACCAAGGTACCAGGAATAAAGGTGCTCTGGCTTCTACGTTGGTTGGTTGTTTGAACAAAGTTAAGGTGTTTGCCTTACAAGCACAAGGTTCAGGGTTTGAGTCTCACAAGGGATAATTGGCTAGGCTTAAAATGGCTCACAAGGGCAATTAGCCTCGTACTAAGCTATGAACCTAAATATTGCTAAGCCTGCAGTGGTTACAGACAAGCATTACTTGCCCTGGCAGTCCACTCTAGTTAAAGCCACTGGAGATGCACCTTTTTAGGTATCACTGGTTATGGTTCACTTGGAATGGGAAGAGCGGTAGGAAGACAAACACGTCAGTGGTTGCCAATATCCCAGCAATTCTTTTAACAGATAATGACTCTGATGGCACAGTAACTTGCATCATACTTTTTAACCACTGGAACCACAAAACTTGAAAACCTAAAACCAGAAAACTAGTACACTGGTCGAATAACAAATCCCAGAAATGCAGGACACAGACACCAAAACTAGCGCTTTCATTCACTTTTATTATGTGAACTTCTTCAGAAACAATGAACTCATTACCCACAAGCATTTTATACTTTCTTTCATTAGTCACATGACAATCATTTAAAATGATGGTATAATTTTCCCTCTGTATATAAAAATCTATTTAAAATACGATATGTATATCCTTGCTATCTACTTTTATAAACATTTGTACATATATAAAATCATAATAATGACCATTTAAAATAGCCATCCTTTAAACATTATCGAGATGACAAAAAACATTTTAAATTTATAGTCTCATTCAGACCGGGTGCCCTATCGGTTCCTAAATACAACTGCCAAAAGGCTTCTTTACATTCTAACAAGTTGTTAATATCTCCACTAAAATCCTGCTTCTTTACATAATCTATCACAAAAAACTTTTTTTGTGATTAATACAAATTTGTGCATGTCTGGCCAAAGAATTGGTACCATCTTTTTTCTTTATGGCTAACTGATGTTCGTAAACTCTACGTTTGAGACATCTACTAGCTTTGCCTGTGTAATAACTGGGACATGATGAACATATTGCAATATAAACTACAAAATCACTTTCACAGGTAAAATGATCTTTACCCCAAAAAGTTTTTTTTAACATGTTCCAGTTTTACAAAAGATGTGTTAGCAATGAACCTACATGGTTTGCAATGGTTATAAGCAAAAGTCCCTGTTGTCCTAATCCTCCTGATATCAGAACTCTGTTGGACCTGTCCTTGTTCCAACATTTTCTTAATATTTGTTACCTTCTTGTAGGTAAATCTCGGTTGAATTTCTGTATATTTAACTAAATCTTTGTTACCCTAAATAATTTTCCAATTTTGTATAATAACATCTCTAATAAACCACATTTCATTGACTAGCAAAGGAAAAGCACGAAAATATTCTATGACTTTGTTATTAAACTGTACCTCATTATAAGGTGAATTGATATTAATATCAATCTTTGCTAAAATGTGTAATGCTACCCCACGTCTCAATTTAAGTACTTCTTTCTCTATTTTTTTCAACCACAATTCATCATATCCCCTGAAAATAAACATCGACCTTAAAATATTCAGTTCTTCCAAAAATACTTTTTCATCCGAAGTGAGACGACTCAACCTAATTATCTGTCCCTTTACAGCCCCTTCTTCATGTGGGGTGGATGTAAACTTTCTTTGTGTAAATACTGATTAGCAAAAACTGATTTTCTAAAGATCCTACTTGTGAAACAATTACTTACTAAATTATATGACAACTGTATGTCCAAAAAATTGATTGTTTCACCATAACCACTCACACAAAATTTTAAAAATTCTGTGGTATTGTTTAAATAATTAACAAATTCATTAAATGTTATTTAATCTCCCTGCCAAACAAAAAACAAATCGTCAACATAACGAAAATACAATTTAATTTCTTCATTAAAGGAGTTTCCTGCCAAAAACTTATTCTCCCTGTTTGCCATTACTAAATTGGCAAAAGCCGGGGCTACCGTTGGCCCTATAGCTACTCCAGATATTTGTTTGAAAAATTATCATTGAACCTGAAAAAAATATTGTCCAATACTAATTCCATTAATGAACATATTGTATTAATTTTTGTATTACTAAAATCTGTTCCTTGTGTTAGATATTCCCTCAGATATTCTAAATTTGTTTCCTGATTAATGGATGTGTATAACGATTTCACATCCAGTGAAGAGAAACAAAAATATCCCTGTGGGATGCCAAACTTTTTCAATTCTTCCAATATGTGCCAAGAATCTCTCAAACAATATTTGGACTTCTGCACTATAGGATTAAGAATATAGTCAAGCCATATTGAAATGGACTCTGTTTTAGACCCTCTCGCTGAAATTATAGGTCTAAAAGGTGGATTAACCATGTTACTCTGAACTTTTGGAATACCAAAAAAATACAGCCATCTTTGGACAATTAACTTGTAAATAATCATAACTTTCTACATCCAGTTCTCCTTGGCAGTATAAGTCAAATAGCAACATGTCCAATTCTTTATTTCTCCAAAGTTAACTCTTTTGTAAGTGGATTCATCTTGTAAAAGATCAAAAATAGATTTAGTATAATCATTACTATTCATAACCACTACTTCAGCTCCCTTATCTGCCTTCATAATTTTAACTTCTTTGTTTTTACACAAAGTAAACAAGGCCTCGTATTCTCCTTTATTTAAGTTGTATATATCAGGTTCAAAATTTATCTTTCTAAATTCAACTTCACACATATCCTGAAAAACCTGTAAGGTAGCTTGTAATGGAGGGTTAAAGGATACTAGCTTTTTTTGGCCTAGAATAATTACAGATGTTACTATCACTCTTTTCTTGCAAAACATCATGCAAAATGTATTTCAAATTTAATTTCCTTAAATAAAGTCTAAAATCAATAATGACTTTACCAATATTCATTTTGCAATTAAGTATAAAAGAAAAACCCTTTTTCAATAATGAAACAGTGTTATCAGACAATACAATATTTGATAGATTTAAAACTTCAATGTCAAAAAATTGATCGCTATTTTCCATTACCATTTCTTTTTGCCCCTCCCCTTTCCTTTTGTTTGGGTCGCATTCGACCATGTGGGTGTCCTTTTGTTCCCCATTTTCTCCATTATAAAAGGGCCATTGTTGCTCCTAATGAGGGAAGAGTCGTTTGAAGAAACAGCTTGTGCGTAACTGTTTGTCACACTGTTATTCGTGCTATTGGTGTTGATGTCTCTAACCAACTCGTTTGTGAGAATTGTGTTATTTGTAACACCATTGTTGTTCTCCACCAACTCAGTTACACCTTCACTATTAGAAGAAACATTATTGTTCCTTCCTGTGTTGTTTTGTTGCACAAGACTGGTTGCACAAGCATTATTATAATCGTTACTTGCAATCGGCAAAGCCCTGTCCCTTGTGCTGTAGGCAGTATGATTGTTATACACTGCCAGGTCTCTTCTTAGCTTAGACTGTTTTCTGGAAATAATAGAAGCTCTTTATCTCTCAGCCTTAGCCGCTATACCATTGTATAACCTGTAAAAATTACTAAAACAATACCATTGTATAACCTGTAAAAATTACTAAAACAAGAATAAGTCTTGAGACGCTGGTCAAGGTCTCCCAGAGACCCACCATATTTAGACCAGTGTTGTTATAGAATTCCACCAACTTGTGGAATAAAATATCATTCGGTGTTACACAATTTGTAAACTTCGCTGTCCTAAGACCTTGGGGAAAGCATTTACGAGAAATGCATTCCTGTAAATATTTAACTTCAATGTCCAGCATGACATATCTAGTAGTTAGTTTTTCTAACTCAAAAACGTGATTTTTTACAGTCATTCAGTTCAATGCCAGTGTCTCTGTTTGGATTACTTACTGTTTAATCTTCCATACCTTCTTGAACTGTCACAAACAGATTGTCTTTATGTTGAAATATTTAATCCAAAACATATTCACCGATATTACTGGCATTTTCATTGGATTCAGCCTCATTGTTACCTCTGGTCTGTCCTCCGATCTGCTGAATGCTGACATAGTGATGTGTCGCGTCATTCCTTTGGCACGAAACATTTAAATTACCTTCAAGGCTGTTACCAAAGTTATTTGAGTTGGTAAATTTAAACAAACTGTCTTTGATAGCCACTGTAATGATGCAAACCAATTTTTCGGAATTGTCCGATTCACTTGTAGGCACCGAGTGTATGGATAAGTTCAAAAGGGTGTCTTGTGAGATATCATCTGTAGCCATCCAGAATCTGCTAACTCCACCGCAAAACTACTGGAACCACAAAACTTGAAAACTCAGAACCAGAAAACTAGTACACTGGTCGAATAACAAATCCCAGAAATGCAGGACACCAAAACTAGCGCTTTCATTAACTTTTATTATGTAAACTTCCTCAGAAACAATGAACTCATTACCCACAAGCATTTTATACTTTCTTTCATTAGTCACATGACAATCATTTAAATGATGGTATAATTTTCCCTCTGTATATAAAAATCTATTTAAAATACGATATGTATATCCTTGCTATCTACTTTTATAAACATTTGTACATATATAAAGCCATAATAATGACCATTTAAAATAGTCATCCTTTAAACATCATTATTATAAGGGCAAAAGAAATGGTAATGGAAAATAGCAACCAATTTTTTGGCATTGAAGTTTTAAATCTCTCAAATATTGTATTGTCTGATAACACTGTTTCATTATTGAAAAAGGATTTTTCTTTTATAGCTACCTGCAAAATGAATATTGGTAAAGTCATTATTGACTTTAGACTTTATTTAAGGAAATTAAATTTGAAATACATTTTGCATAATGTTTTGCAATGTTTTGCAAGAAAAGAGTGATAGTAACATCTGTAAATATTCTAGGCCAAAAAAAGCTAGTACCTTTAACCCTCCATTACAAGCTACCTTACAGGTTTTTCAGGATATGTGTGAAGTTGAATTTAGAAAGATAAATTTTGAACCTGATGTATACAACTTAAATAAATGAGAATATGAGGCCTTGTTTACTTTGTGTAAAAACAAAGAAGTTAGAATTATGAAGGCAGATAACAGAGGTAAAGTAGTGGCTATGAATAGCAATGATTATACTAAATCTATTTTTGATCTTTTACAAGATGAATCCACTTAGAAAAGAGTTAACGTTGGAGAAATAAAGAATAGTTTTGGTAGATTGGACATGTTGCTATTTGACTTATACTGCCAAGGAGAACTGGATGTTGAAAGTTATGATTATTTACAAGTTAATTGTCCAAAGATGGCAGTATTTTTTGGTATTCCAAAAGTTCAGAGTAACATGGTTAATTCACCTTTTAAACCTATCATTTCAGCGAAAAGGTCTAAAACAGAGTCCATTTCAATATGGCTTGACTATATTCTTAATCCTATAGTGCAGAAGTCCAAATATTATATGAAAGATTCTTGGCAGCTATTGGAAGAACTGAAAAAGTCTGGAATCCCACAGGGAAATTTTTGTTTCGCTTCACTGGATGTGAAATCGTTATACACATCCATTGATCAGGAAGCAGGTTTAGAATATCTGAGGGAATATCTAACACAAGGAACAGATTTTAGTAATACAAAAATTAATACAATATGTTCATTAATGGAATTAGTACTGGACAATCATTTTTTCAGGTTCAATGATAATTTTTCAAACAAATATCTGGAGTAGCTATGGGGGTCAAGGGTAGCCCCAGCTTTTGCCAATTTAGCAATGGCAAACTGGGAGAATAAATTTTTGGCAGGAAACTCCCTTGGCACGGAGATGAAATAAGATTTAATGAATTTGTTAATTATTTAAACAACACCACAGAATTTTTAAAATTTAGTGAGAGTGGTTATGGTGAAACAATCAATTTTTTGGACATACAGTTGTCATATAATTTAGTAAGTAATTGTTTCACAAGTAGGATCTTTAGAATATCAGTTTTTGCTAATCAATATTTACACAAAGAAAGTTTACATCCACCCCACATGAAGAAGGGGGTTGTAAAGGGACAGATAATTAGGATGAGTTGTCTCACTTCGGATGAAAAAGTATTTTTGGAAGAACTGAATATTTTAAGATCAATGTTTATTTTCAGGGGATATAATGAATTATGGCTGAAAAAAATAGAGAAAGAAGTACTTAAATTGAGACGTGGGGTAGCATTACCCATTTTAGCAAAGACTGATATTAATATCAATTCACCTTATAATGAGTTACAGTTTAATAACAAAGTCACAGAATATTTTTGTGCTTTTCCTTTACCGATAGTCAATGAAATGTAGTTTACTAGAGATGTTATTATACAAAATTGGAAAATTATTTTGGGTAACAAAGATTTAGTTAAATATACAGGAATTCAACCGAGATTTACCTACAAGAAGGTAACAAACATTAATAAAATGTTGGAACAAGGACAGGTCCAACAGAGTTATGATATCAGGAGGATTAGGACAACAGGGACTTTTGCTTGTAATCACTGCAAACAATGTAGGTTCATTGCTAACACACTTTTGTTAAACTGGAACATGTTAAAAAAAACTTTTTGGGGTAAAGATCATTTTACCTGTGAAAGTGATTTTGTAGTTTATATTGCAATATGTTCATCATGTTCCAGTTATTACATAGGGAAAACTAGTAGATGTCTCAAACGTAGAATTTACGAACATCATTTAGCCATAAAGAAAAAAGATGGTACCAATTCCTTGGCCAGACATGCACAAATTTGTATTAAAAAAAATTCAGTTTTTTGTGATAGATTATGTAAAGAAGCAGGATTTTAGTGGGGATATTAACAACTTGTTAGAATGTAAAGAAGCCTTTTGGCAGTTGTATTTAGGAGCCGATAGGGCACCCGGTCTGAATGAGACTATAAATTTAAAATGTTTTTTTGTCATCTCGATAATGTTTAAAGGATGACTATTTTAAAAGGTCATTATTATGACTTTATATATGTACAAATGTTTATAAAAGTAGATAGCAAGGATATATATATCTTATTTTAAATAGATTTTTATATACAGAGGGAAAATGATACCATAATTTTAAATGATTGTCATGTGACTAATGAAAGAAAGTATAAAATGCTTGTGGGTAATGAGTTCATTGTTTCAGAAGATGTTCACATAATAAAAGTGAATGAAAGTGCTAGTTTTGGTGTCTGTGTCCTGCATTTCTGGGGTTTGTTATTCGACCAGTGTACTAGATTTCTGGTTTTAAGTTTTCATACTTTTTAACCACTTACAGCAAGAAATCTGGACAAAGCCATAAATAATGGGGGGACAAGGACCCAAAAATAGGGAAAATGTTTAAATATTGCTCTTGCAAACCAAACTTAGAAAGGATAGAATAACAGTTTTTGCATTAGCATGAATTTTCTGAAGAGTTTGAAGTCTGAAACTCAAATATATGTCATTATTTTCTGACTTAAATCTTCAATGATTTGTCAATGACTTGCTAGAAAACCACAGTTTTCTAAAAAAATGGTTAAAAAATGAGGCAAAAATCTGGACATTCTACAAAAATCTGTACAGTTGAGAGGTATGACTTGCACATATGGACCAAATGGGAACAGTCTTAACAGAAAGGTAACAGGTTGGAGACCTAGATCCTAGGAGATCTTTCAGAAATGTTCAGCAGACCAAAAAAGGATAAGCCAACTGGTAAACAAATATTAGACAAGCATGACAAAAGTAATGTATCTTGGTCATGGGGTGGGTGGTGGCAAAATTCAGCAAGATCCTGTCAGAGTAGAGTAAGGGCAATCCTTGAAAAAAACAGGGATACACAGAAATTATGTCCCTTATAAGTACCATACTCACTTCGTTCAAGGGCCTTAACTGAAAAATCAGGCTAGATAACATTACCTGGACATCAACTTAATAGCAGGCTTTCCAGAAACTTAAGGAAGCTTTGGTTGGACCTCAGTACTAGCTAGTCTTGATGAAGCCAAAAAAGTATTGGGTAGGTAACTGCTTCAACCCACAGACTGCAAGATATAATTAGCTAAGTCTCCTGAAAGGGAGAGCAGCATTCAGTAATATGCCTCAGTCATAGATTTCTGCAAAGGGAAGAGGATGAATCATATACATCACTGGAGAGGAAGTAACTGGGAATAGTTCTGGCTCTCCAAAAGTTTTACCTCTATCTATATGTTAGAAAATTCACTGCAATTACAGACCATAATCCACTAAGTGTTTACAAGCAGCAAATGGGCAAAATGGAACGCATCTTAGATGGACTTTGAGATTACAATACTACCGTGACAAAATCCAACACTGAAATGATGTCAGTGATGCAAATACAGATGGTTTGCAAAAGTAGGGTACTGGGTAGTATAACTTAAGATGCATTTATAACCCTCATGCAATTCTTGGTGGTGTCATGAGGAAAATCACTTGAGTTGAAAAGGGTGGACTGATGCAACAGGCTGAGTAATGATTGAAACTGTCCTGTGGTTGTTGCTTTCAGTAAAATATGTAGTACGTCAGCCTACAAACGTCCGTCGACTAGAGATGATGAAATGACTCTGGAAACTGGGACTGTTATGAGCTTCTTTATGGCAGGAGGACTCAAGAATCAGTACTGCAACACTGACTATTAAGAATATCTACTAAAAATTGAAACTCGCTTTTCCCATATGCACATATTTTAGTGCCAAAAGCTCAGCATTCCTTGAAATGTTACTCAAGTTCAAAAGATACTTTACCTTATTTGGACTCTACACCCCCCCCCCCCCACACCATAAGGCTACCGACACAGGAAAAGTACATTCAAAATTAACGACAAACTGAAAATAATCTGGGATTTCTAAACTGAGAGAGAGAGATTAACAAGCATTTTCAATTTTGATTTGCTTTTGCAACCCGAACAGTGGAGTGCTTTTGCAGAACAGAATCTCAAGCAGAAGGTTCAATGCTGTAGAACTGTGAAGGTGCAGCTTGGACTTAAAAGTCAGAGATAAACAGACTTCCACAACACCTTTAGCAACTGGTAGTGACAGGGCCAGATAAGCTGTTAGACTAGAGTACCTCTACATGCCATCAGTTTGTAAGACCTAGTCAACTTTGTATTTCATTGTGCAGGTGTACATTTGCTTGTATATTTAATTTTACAAAATGAATTACTTAGTCCTTATTCTAAATAAGATACTTTTATTAATTTAATGCTAAGGGCCTGTGTCTGGTGGTGTATTTATTAGTATACTGGAATATTTTTTGACCTGATGAAATGTGAACTATTAGGGTGCTGGTACTGGAAAGATATCTTTAATCTTCCTTGGAAAAACTGCATGTATGAGTGCACATTTTTGTGTGTGCGTGTTCAAAATAATCTAGCACAAGTTTTTGTTACCGTTGATAAGACAGCATTGAAAAGTACTGGACTGGGAGCAATGTGGACGAGACCCTATGGAGCCAATGAGTATAACTACACTATGCAGCTGGTCAGTGTAAAACTTACTTGGATGAAGCAAATGCTGACTATTAGCTAAAGTAGCATTATGCATTTACTGAACATAATTATGGTCAACTGCCCTCTTATACCATTTGATAAAATGTAAAACCCATACTCTCATATGCTAATTGGGTATAGCAGGTGGGAATTAAAGTCCCATGTCATCATTTTAACTGGCAGCAGTGATGTTGATAGTGAAACCATAGCCACTGTTTGACACAAGGAGGATGGCTTCAACCCGTTGGTCTCAACTGGTTGTAAAGTATATTGATGTGCTATGCCCCCATACATGTGGGTAAGTTGTATTGTACTCTTTTTGTTGCACTTTTCTACCCAGAACTGAACACATTCAAGTATTGGAAACATTAGGTAATCCATGTGAACGGGTAGCCAAATTTAATACACTCTTGGTTTAATGTCATGACTTCCAGTAAGGTTCAAATTTATCTGCACCAAATGTTTGGTAAAATATTTATTTCACCCCAGCCTTCACAAAGTCATAAAAGTCTTGTTTTGTTTGCGGCTGCAAAAATATGGGCATTTGGAATGGAAATGCAGTGATTAGTGTCCCTGCAGCTCTCATTCAAATGCATTTTCAGTTTACTGTCCTGTTACTAGCTTCACAGTCTTCCCCCCATAACTCTCTCTTCAGATGACTCAGTATTTCTACTACTTCATCCTTTCTTGTAACTTTATTTAGGATTTGTGTGTGGTGGTGCAGCGGTTAGCATTGTTGCCTCATAGCAAGAGGTTCTCCGGTTCGATTCGTGTCTGGAGCTCCTTCTGTGCGGAGTCTGCATGTCCTCCCTGTGGTCGACTGAGTTTTAAAGACATGCAGGTAGGTGGGTGTGTGTGTGTGTGCATGTGTGTGCCTTCCGTGAAGGATGGGCACCGGGCTGGTAATTCAACACCGTAAAAACACCACTGCCATTCAATCTGCAGATCAGTGATCCATTGTGGTGACCCCTAACTGGGAAAAGCTGAAAGACATTGCTTTGTTGTTTTCCATTTTTAAGCCTTTGCTCTCAATCTGTATTAGTCTCCCATGACAAAATAGCTGCTCTGCAACTGTTCACTGTTTTTTTTTTCCAGACTCTCTTTCCAGGATTACTTAATCCTCAGCATTTTTTGTAATTTTACTGACAGTTTCTGTTAAAGTCTTCCAAATTCTAGCTTTATTTCCAAATTTTGATTTTCTGCCAGTGCTGCTCTACTACATGCTGTCACATGTCAGCAGCTGAAGTGGATATTCAGTACTACTACGCCGTTTAAATGGGTACATCAGTACACTTAAAAACATTTAAACACCAAGTGCAAACTAAGAGAAAAACTTAAAGCCCCAAATACCTAGGTCCACAGAGAAGTGGCTTATACATGTATCCTCTGGGTTCTACTGTGTGCTTTCTTCAGCTCTAACATGTGGCCTGACAACCCTTTTCCTCCTAGCAGGTAAACTCAAGTCAACCAAGGCCACCCATCCAGTTTTATATTTAGGTGAACTACATAATTTATAAATATGGGGCATGAATTACACACAAAGTTTATATTTACAGATGAAAAGAAAGACGTACATGCACCTGATTTAGTTATCTGCACATCTCCTCGGAAACGCCCAACATAAAACCAAAACTGGTGTGAAACACTTACTAGACAGCGAGGCGTTAAGACAACAAGCTGCTAATCAGCTTCACTCTCTAGTCTTGCATTTCATTTCCTTAATTTTCCCTGGCAAACTCTGTGACTCTGAGCAAGTCACAATTAGAGAGTAGGACTTGGTCATCCCTGAAAAGGGACACTTGTATTTTGGGGCTGTATCCTGTCAACAAACAAAGGATAAAAATGGTACACATTTTGAGTTGGTACAGCCAGCCAAATACAAACATACATCATGAAGTTTGGTAACTGCAAATGTAAGAGTAAAATATAGACATAATTTGACAATGGTCTGCCATTAAACCGATACATAGCAAATCGATGACAAAACTGTATAGCATTCAGGGCACTTAAGATAAATGTATGTTTGACAAAAGGATTACAAATGCAGCTGTTTGTTGGAAATGTACGAAACTATCACATACAAGACAGCAGTTTATTAACTTGTGCTTGAACGACTGCAGATAGTTTACAGAGGAAGTACTATGACAGACCAATATGGCACTTTCCATAAATTTTGAACATCTTATGTTAAGCACAATTAAACAGACATAGAACACTGAAATTATTTCAACTTACACAAGATTATGCAATCCCAATATGCCCATGCCTCTAAAGTCAGTTTTTGGGTCATCACCTTGAAAACCAATTGCACCCCACTGCTTGGTTATTCGACTCTTGAGAATCTCCTGAGGCATCAACAAATTCCACAGCTATGGAAAAAAACAGCTGGTCACACTACTGAAATATGACTTTTTTTTTTTTTTTTTATATCAAACTTGGTACAAAATTCCTATCTTCCTTGCCTCCAGACCTCATTTTTGAAAAAAATGAATTATTTTACTATCTAAAATTCAACAAAGAAATGAACTATGTAAAGAATGTTACAATTGTGGGAGGATGAGGGTTTGACTAACCAATACATCCCATCAGCATTTATCATCCTGTGGCATATTCATATATGCTTTGCAAGCCTGTGAAATCTACTTTTGTATCACGCCCCAACTTTGGATTTAGATTCCAACAAGCAAGTATACCTTGTATCATTCTGCAAGATAATGCCTGACCACACTTACACTATATTATGAGTTACAGAAAAAAAAGTCTAATGTCTGTGCCCTGTATAGTATAGTAGCAACATCTTCAAATTCCACATTTCACTTTATTAGCATGATCGTAGTAAGAAACTGAAGAAAAAATAAGCTCCCCTTGCCTCATTATTTGATGAATATAACATACGTCTCATAAGTATATTTCATGCTTTTTACTCATTTGTACACAATATATGAATAAGAAGTTATGTACTTACCATAATGTTCCAGGTTTGTAGTGCATCTCGCCTATATTCTTGCTGGATGGGTTCAGAGCCAATCTTCGGCTCTGACTCGGCTGATACTAAAGCTCAAGAGCTTTTACTGGCTCGAGGCTATCCCCTATCCCATGGTACACCACGGCAATTCCCCAGACCTTGTTTGCAAGAAAGTAACTAAATACATACTAGTAATTATACTATCAATAACTATGTACATACAAACAAAGGGACTTAGTTTTACAATCCATGCCATGTGGACAGACAACTATAACAAGTTCAGACAGCATAATGGATAGTCCATCAGTTACTCCAGGATACAGGAAGGGGGAAGGAAGGTGGGACACAAGAATATAGGCAAGATGGACTACAAACATGGAACGTTATGGTAAGTACATAACTGATTAATGTTATGTAGTCCTACCTTGCCATAATTCTTTCTGGATGGGACAGCGTCCCTAGCACTTTTATCCTGGGTGGCTCAAGCAAAGAGACTCTTCGGCACAGTGGACCCAAAGGAAGACCTGTCCCTAGAGGCCAAATCCAATTTGTAATGAGTGACAAAGGTATGAGGTCTTGCCCAAATAGCTGCTGCGCAAATTGTATCAATTGGGAGTTTTGATTTGTAGGCATATGAAGCTGATACTGCTCTAGTTGAATGGCCTTTTACTTTAGCAGGTAGTTGTTTCCCAACATTTTTGTAAGCAAATGAAATGCAGTCTGAAAACCATTTAGACAGAGTCATCTTGGAAACAGGCAAGCCTTTGTTTTTCTCTGAGAAGGAAACAAACAATTGGTTCAATTTCCTAAAATCTTTAGTCCTGTGCAGGTAAAAATGGATAATTCTACGGGCATCTAATTGATGTAGTCTGTATTCTGATTTATTACTGTAATTGGGGAAGAATACTGGTAATTCAATAGTTGTGTTTAGATTATGTTCTGAGCATACCCTTAGGGAGAAAAGAAGGATTAGTTCTTAGGGAGACTATCCTTATGGAATATAATATACGGAGGATGAATGGTCAGAGCTTGCAATTCTGAAACCCTCCTAGTAGATGTTATAGCTACTAAGAACAATGTTTTCCAAGAGAACAATTTTAAGTCGGATGAAGAAGGCGGTTCGAATGGTGAAGAAATCAATGAGGTCAGAACTAAGTTTAAGTTCCAGGGCTCCGGAAGTTGCCTGATTGGAGGTCTGAGAAGGAGGACTGCTTTCAAAAAGGTTTTACATAAAGAGTGCGACATAATAGGATTTCCATGTTCCCAAAATAATAATTTGAGATGGCAGCCAACTGGACTCTAATGGTAGCAGCTGCAACTCCTTCTTGAAAAATAGATGCAAGGAAGGACAGGATAGACTCTACGGGGGCTGTGTAGGGATCTATGCCTTGTTTAGCCGCCCAAATGGAAAACCTTTTCCATTTGCTGGAATATAATTTCCTGTTAGAAGGTTTGTGGGAAGAAATTATGTGTTTAATGGTAGGAGAAAGGGATATACACCTGGCTATTCTTGGAACTGGAGCAGCCATGCTGTCAATTTCAGGGTGTGGATGGTAGGATGGAACTGTCCTGATTGGTGAATCAGAAGGTCTGGAGATGGTTCTAGAATCCATGGTTCGGGGCCACAGGAAGGGGAACCAGACTTGGCGAGGCCAGTAAGGAACCAACGAGGATCAGTGTACTCTTCAACAGTTTTGCTTTCTGAATCACTTTGGGTAGGAGAGGAAAGGGTGGAAAATCATAAAGAAGTTCCGGAGGCCAACTGTGGACCAGAGCGTCCCTGGGTGACTTCCCTGGATGGGGAATGAGGGCAAAGTAGTTGCTGCATTTGGCATTCATGTACGTGGCGAATAGGTCACAGCAAGGGTGGCCCCATTTGCGGAAAATCTCTTCTGCAACTTCTGTTTTCAGGGACCACTCGTGAGGCATCAGAATTGCTCCACTCAGTTTGTCTGCTATCACACTGGACTTTCCCAGAATGTGCGTTACTACCAGAAAACGTTGAAAGTCCATCACCCATTTCCGTACTCTTTGAGCCTCTCAACAAAATGGGTAAGACTTGGTTTCCCCCTTGCTTGTTTATGTACCACACTACAGACATGTTGTCTGAATGAATCGCAGTTGTCCCAGTGGGAAGAGAACTGTGGAATGCTTGCAACACATATAGCACTGCTCTCATCTCCAGAACATTTATATGCAAGTGGTTCTCGTGATCCTGCCAGATACCTTGGACAGTCATTCCCAGATAATGCCCCCCCACCTTATCTGGGAAGCGTCCGTGGTCAAGACTGCATTTTGTTGAGGGAGAACAAGGGGATGACCTACATAAAGCTGATCTCTATGTAACCACCATGTTAGATCCTTCTTGCAGGAGTTTGTAATGAGTATTTGGTGGGACAAGGGTAGAGCCTGCATTGACCACTGGGCAAATAGCCACTGAAGTACTCTCATGTGTAAACGGGCTAGGGAAGAATGGTGGATGCCATAGTCCCTAGAACTTGAAGAACTATCCTGACCTGTACTTTGTCTTTGGTCAGCAAGAATCTGACTTGGTTGTGCAACAATTCTATCCTTTCTGGTGTCAGTTTTGCTGTCATGGTGGTTGAGTCTATTTCTGAGCCTAAGACGACAATGCGTTGCAATGGAGATAAGGCGGATTTTTTTTTAATTTACTGTAATTCCTAATCTGGCGCACAAGGGTAGAGTCTCATCCCTGGCTCAGATTAGTTGGTGCTTGGTGGTAGCAGTGAGGAGCCAGTCGTTTAAGTACGGAAACACCAGGAATCCCTGATGTCTCAAGGTGAGCCGTGACCACTGCCAAACATATGAACACTCTGGGGGCTGTAGTGAGGCCAAAGGACAGTGTTTGAAATTGAAAATGACTGGCTCCCAGCCTAAAGCATAGATGTCTTCTGCAGCACCTGTCCATTTTGATATGGTAGTGCACGTCCTGAAGACCTATGGAGCACATCCAATTGTCTTTTCCAATAAATGGAAAAATTGACTGCAGAGTGATCATAGCGAACTTCGATTTTTACAGACTTATTTAGCTTGCTGGGATCTAGAATTGATCTCTAGTCCTCTGTCTTTTTTGGAACTAAAAAGAATCATGAGTAAGTTACGGATCCTATTTGCTCTGTGGGGACTTCTTGGATGACTCTTTTTTGAAGCAAAGAGATGACTTCTGATGTTGCATGGTCTATTTAACTGGGTGGCACGTCTAGTAAAGACCGATTTGCAGGGGGATCGGAAACAAAGGGAATGAGATAATCTCTGGAAATTATATTTTGTACCCATCGATCTTGGGAAATTTGTAGTCAGGCGCTTGGGTACAGTGAGAGACGACCCCCAACTGCCTCCAGAGATGGACAGTCGGGCAACCCCTCAGGGGCAATGAAAGGGTCGATCAGAGAAAGTATCTCTATCATCCTGGTGCTGCGGACACCATCTTCCACGAGCGTGGCTCCTTCCATTATAACCTCCCACTCTGCCTCTAGGGGAAGGTTGACCTTGTGCTTGAGTGAAACCTTTTTGGGATTTATGGAACCAAATTTTTCCTCCTGTTTGACCCTTGGGATAGGGTCTGGAAGAAAGGGAGAAACAGACTCCGACAACAGATAAGGTTTTCCCTTCCTGTTCGCACCTGGTCAAAGCCTCTTTTACCTGAGGTCCAAAAAAGAGTTGAACCATCACAGGGGACATTGGTAAAGGAAGATTTGAAGGATTCTGTAAAATTACATAGATGCATCCAGGAATGTCTCCTAAGAGAGATCCCTGTTGTGGCTGCCCTGCTGGCTCTGTCAGCTGCATAGGAAATCAGCCTCATGGAGGGAGTTAGCAATGGAGGCAAGGGTGGAGAGCTGCGCAGATACCTTGTCAGTGGATCCCAAAGCTACTGAACCCTGAAGGGCATCTCCCAACTCCTTCAGGGGATCCCTTTGAAGCCTAGTAAAATGGGACAGGTAATTCAGTGACTATAAGGTAAAGGCTGCTGAAGAAAGGTATGCTTTCCATACCTATCCATCGTCCTTGACTCTTTATTAGGAGGATGGATATTAGAAGATGTCTCAGATAACTCCTTCTTTGTGGCTGCTGCTACCACCATAGCAAACACAGGTACTCCCTTGGTAAGAAAAGATTTGTCTTCTGCAGCAGTGATAAATTTGTTTGGCCTCTTCGGGATAGGCTCCACTGTGTCCGCAGAGGTCCAAGCTTTCTGAGATATGACCCCCTAATAGCTGGTCATATGGCGGAGTCATCCAGGAGGTGGAAGGTCGGGAACCAAAAGCCTCAAGGTACACTGATTCATCCTCAGTAGGGATAGAGGTCTTCCAATCACCCCTCTGTCTAAGGATTTTAAGGATGTCCACAAAAGAGACATCCTCAGAGGGGGATCTTGGGGATCCTTCTGACTCATTCAAATCAGTGTCAGAAGTGACAGACATGGGTGAGTCAATGTGTTTCCTCTTACAAACTCTCTTCAGAGGGACCTCTCTAGTGGAGTAATCTGGGGAGGTCTAGTAAGAGGGGACACCTCCAATGGGGGCTCCTTGGGGCTCTGGTTCCCAAAGCTTAGGGGCTGGTGGGGGAGAAGAGGTTGGTGTCGGCTGCTGGAGGGACATCAGGTCCAATGGCAGGGCTTTAGCACTAGAAAAAGCTTTCTCTATCACCTTGAAAGCCTTACCACCCTGCTTCGAAGAAGACCTCTGCTCTGAGGAAATGAAAGGTTGACTCCGAGCAGGAGGGGCAGGCTCTGAAGCGGACATGGAAGCCGAGCTCACACGAGCCGAAGCACCAAGAGGGAGGGTCGGTTCCGAAGAAAATTTGGGGTGACTATCTCTCTCGGAGTCGACCAGAGAGTGTCGGCTCCCAGACCCCTCGGCTCCAGACTGAGCCGATGAGGTTAGAGTTATCGGTTCCAAGGAAGCAGGAAGAATTCTCGGAACTGAAGGTTCCAGCAGTAAATGACCCGAAACATTAGACTCCGAGAGTGAAGCAGTTGGAGGAGGAACAGTAGACTGAAGATAGGACGGCTCCAAAGCCTTCGGGTCCAGAGGAGCTAAAATTTTTGCCAGCACCGGGTCACAGAGCAGCCTCTGCACCACCCGCTCTACATCCTCATCAGAAAGTGCCCCGGAGGAACAGGTGGAGATAGATGGGAGATCTCCTCCTTTCCAAAATCGGAGAGCTTAAGGTTGGTGAAACTGGTTCCAAAATAGGTAAGTGTCTCGACAGAGAAGATTGTCTTGGCACTGAAGAAACAGACAGCACCGAGACTGAAGAAGCTCTTCGTCTCCATCGCTTTTGATTTCTTTGTCGGTTCCAAAGGAGATTTCCTTTTATGACTTTTAGGAACTGTCTGACCTTGTTCCAGCTGTTCTTGGAAGGAACTGGTCATAAGGCCCCTATCTATAAGTTTCGTTTTCCTTTCATTAAGAACCCGAAAATTGCTGGAACCTGTGTTCTGAGAGACTGCCTTACAGATTATCTGCAAATATACAGAGCTGAGTATATTTTTTTTGGTTACAGAGTTTGTTGATTGTTGCTTAGATCTCTGTTGAAACTGTTGTCTCACTGTTCTGAGAGACTGATCGGAAAATATACAGAGCTGAGAATATTTTTTTGGTTTTAAAATTTGTACTGCTAGTTGTTGCTTAGACCTCTGTTGAAACAGTTTGTCCAACCCATCCTCCCTATTTTTGATCTGTACTTTAAATTTGGTGGCTTTTGGAGTTGCGACCCCACTGTAGATTTGATCTGGGACACTCACCCAGTCCCATCTCTTTACCACATTCTACCTAATAAACTCTTTCTGTACTTGCTTTTAGTCCTTTTTAATTTAATTGCATTTTTTAAACTGTGTTTGGTCTAATATTGCTGCATACTCAAGTCTGGTAGCTTGCACTGCATGTGAATTGTTTTTACTACTGTTTTTGCTACTTTTCTGTTGAAAAAAAAAAAAACTGTAAGCCTGTTTCCTACCTTTCCTGTAACGAGTACTCCAGATACAGACTTGCTGCATCCAGGACTGTATGTAAGCTTTTGAGCCCCCCAAGCCTTTCTGTGTTGGAGGGAAGCCTTCTAGCTTATCAGTGGGAGTGGTAAGCACTAGGTAAACTGTCTACCACATAAGGAGTGGTTTGGGCCCAGAAATTGTAGTTATTGGCCGCTTGGTCAATCTTCCATCTCTCTCAACTTTCTGATTTGAAAGCCTGCATTTGCACTTGTTTCTTTCCTGCAACTCGTCTACTGCAGATACAGATTCTTAGTTTTAGCACTTAAATTTGACTGTTCATGCTCAGCACTTGTTCAGAACCTGTAAGCACTAAATAAGCTACTAATTACTATAGCACTCAATCTTCCTCATTACCTAGAGAAAACAGTTTTTGTACTTACTTTTCTCACTTGCTTTGAGAAAACAGCTCTTGCACTCACTTTCCTCACTTATCTAGAGGAAAATAGTTTTTTATTCAGGCATGTCCAAGGGTCAGCTCCCAGGGTTCTCTCCTGTCTATCTGATGAATCTGGGCATCTTGAGGCAATGTAGAAATTGCCTCATGTACACAGACAACCCTCTCCTCCTACCACCCAAAACTACAACCTGTGAGAGATGCACTTATCTAGATAACTGGAGGTAAAGCTCTCTCCAACCAAGACTGAACTTGACAGTCATGAAGAG
Source organism: Protopterus annectens (assembly GCF_019279795.1). Lineage (NCBI taxonomy): Eukaryota > Metazoa > Chordata > Ceratodontiformes > Protopteridae > Protopterus > Protopterus annectens. Next base: position 1,393,906,174 of record NC_056728.1, read on the forward strand.
AAGGTAAACATTTGCACCACACCACACTCATCGCATAGTCTCACTAACTCTACACCAGCAAAATCCACACACAGTAACACAAAAACATTCACGGAGGCTTTCAATAATAATCTGTCTAAGCAACAGAGACTTCCATAGGAGAAACGCAAGCAACCTCCATCCACAACACAACCCAAATGACACATAGCCCACAGACTCAGTGTGCCACTCAACCACAGCCAATAAGGCAAAACAACGTACCCAACACACTAGTCATAGGTGACTCTATAGTCAGGCACACTGATGTCCCACTCACCAGGCTAGACAAGAAGAAGGTTACTGTCAGCTGCCTGTCGGGTGCCAGGATCCCCCACATAACCCACGCACTCAGGTCACTCCACAACAAGTACAAATATGACTCTGTCATTGTCCATGTTGGTGTGAATGACCTGAGACGTACCTCCCTGGATTACATGAAGAGAGACATGGAAGAGCTCTCCGATCTTGTAGCCCAGGCAGGTATGACCCTAGCCCTGAGTAGCATTCTGCCATTGTCCAGAATGATACCGCAGTACAAGGACAAAATGATTGACTTTAACAATTGGCTAAGCTTCTGGTGTCATTCTAAGGGGATCCAGTATCTGCCACAGATGGCCTGCATCTGTCGCCCCTGGGATGCTGGATACTGGCTAAGGCTCTTGCTGCCCCCTATAGTACCTTTTTTAGACAGGGTTCAAATAATAGGATAACAGGAAAAGGCAAGCAAAAACGGAGGGTAATGCTACTCAATGCTAGAAGTCTAAATCTCAAAATGCACTCACTCGGGGAACTCCTTAAAATGGAGAACATCGATATCTGTGCAGTGACTGAGACCTGGTTCAAAGCTCCAGACAGCACCCCTGCACTACCAGGCTATAACTCATACCACACTTTTCGGCCATGTGACCGTAACACCAAAGGCGGAGGTGTGTCCATATTCATTAAGGATATCCATACCTCCAGGCTAGTTGCTCAGCATAATGCATCAGGGGTTATCCAAGTGCAACTAACTCTGGGCAAAACTGCAATCCAAATTGTAGCTTGCTACTGATCCCCCACCATGTCCCAGGATTCCCACTCCTCTTTTCTTGATGTACTGGAAAATATTAGGGTTCAACCAAACACCCTAATAATGGGCGACTTCAACTACCCCACCATTAACTGGGAAAACTACTCCTGTACCAACTCCTTAGCTCAACGCTTTCTGGAATGCATAAACTCCAGTGCCCTAGATCAACTTATCCACAACCCCACCAGGGGTAACAATATCCTAGACCTAGTCGTTACCAACATGAGTGACCAGTGTTCCACACCTGAAGTCAAATCCTCGTTAATCCGATCTGACCATAAGCTGATCACCCTTGATATCCACATCCCGCCCCTACCCCCCATTAAGGAAACCACAGTAAAAAATGTCTCCAAAACCAACTTCATGCTACTTAAGACAGAAGTGGTGAACTTCATGACACCGATGCAGATGGACAATACAGTTACAACTGCTAAATCTTACACAAATGCACTCTATAAGCACTTGCATGAGTGCATGGATCATACTATCCCAAACAGAACCAAGACACTATCCTCCAAAAAAAGGAAGCCAATCTGGTGGTCCCCTGCCATAAACAAACCGTACAACCAAAGGAAGAAACTGTTGCAAAAGAGAGTAAAATCCCATGAGTGGAGGAGCTCCCTGGTCAGCCTCAGTAAAAAGCTGAGATCCCTTATAAGATCCTCCAAAGCTAGCTACGAAAACAAAATCACCACTAAATCCAAGGAAAACCTCAAAGCATTCTATAGCTATGTCAAGAATCTAGATGGCAACACCCAAATCTGCTCTGAGTTACAGCACAAAGGCACGAAAATTACAGAACCAACTGATATTGCCAACATCCTGGCAGATCGGTTCAGTGCTAACTTTACCCTCCTCTCACCCCCCCTCCCCCCCAAAAGGGCCCATATCTATACAGGAAGAATGCAGAGTCCCTGTAATCACAACTATGCAGGTAAAATCTGCACTCTCTAAAGCCAAAAACACAGCATCCATGGGACTGGACAACATCCCAGGATGCGTTTTACATGAACTTCAGAACGAACTGGCTCTCCACTTAAGCACCATATTCAATAATAGCCTTGCATCAGGCTTTGTGCCCACTGAATGGAGCACAGCAACAGTTATCCCACTCCACAAAGGGGGGAGCCAACACTGATCCCAGGAACTATCGACTTATTAGCCTGATGAGCCTGGTCTGCAAGGCCATGGAACGTATCATCATGGAACTCATAAACAAAGACATTGGCAACCTCCAAACTCTGGATCCCACCCAGTTCAGGTTTGTGAAAGGCAGATCATGCCTCCTGAACCTGATCGACTTCTTTGAGGCAGTCACCAAAGACGTGGATGAGGGTAAGGTGGTTCACACAGCCTACCTTGACCTCACCAAAGGCTTTCAACACCATCCCCCATTCTGGAATTATAGCTAAACTCACTAAACTAGATATAAATCCCTATGTCACAAGATGGGTTGCCAACTGGCTCACTGACAGAACCCACACTGTAAAAGTTGCAGACTCCAAATCTGACCTCAAAGCAGTGACAAGTGGAGTACCACAGGGTTCCATCCTGGGACCTCTCCTGTTTGGTATCTACTTCTCTGAAGTACAGGCTAATACAGAAGGCCTCTGGCTAACGAAGTTCACAGATGACTGCAAACTAGGAGCCATAGTCAAGTCCCCAAATGATGTGGACATCCTACAGAAGGGCCTCACTGAGACAGATGCCTGGTGTCAGAACCATGGCCTCAAGCTCAATGCCAAAAAGTACAGTGTCACCCCCTTTGGTAAAAACTTTGTACCCATGAACTACCACATAGGCAGCAATCTACTTAACACCGAATGCGTGATAAGAGACCTTGGGACCCAGGTGGACAGTAGTCTCTCCTTTCATAGTCACACTGTCACAGTAGTCAGGAAGTCCTTCTACGTGACACACCTCATCATAAAAGGGTTCTCATCCAGGAAAAAAGAGGTCATTGCTCCCCTCTACTTGTCACTCATTAGACCCATTATAGAGTACAATGTCCCTTTTGGAATGTACCTCACAAGACATCTGCAGCAGCTGGAAAGGCCACAGAAGTACCTCACAAAGAGGATTACTGGCCTCAAACAAATGTCCTACACTGACCGCCTCAAAAAACTTCAGCTTTACTCTGTAGTATATCACCTACTCCGAAGTGATCTCTGTCTAACATATAAAGCTATGTCAAACCCAGAGCTGTTGGACATGCTACACTTAAAGAAATCCCAATCCCTCCGATCTACATGCTCTAGGGACCTAAACCTTGTCACAACAATAAACAAGACATGCTGGAGGGATAGATTCCTGTCCCAAAGGCTTCCTATACTCTGGAACAAGCTACCCATCTATGTCAAGCAAAGTTCTTCATTAGCACTCAAGAAAAATCTTGATGAGTGGATGGGAAATAGGAAATACACCCCAGAGATCACTTCTGTGTCTCTGCTGGACAGTGGCACAGCAAAATAACTTTCTTGGGTGGCGTAAGCTATGGTACCTTGCTGGCTAGGCTTATGTAGGCCCTTGGGCCGATAGCCTAGTACCTACCTATGAACCCTGGTGCTGAAAGCATGACAGAAGGTACAGGGTTCTTGCAAATGAGCCTCTCCAAGACAGTACACACAACTGGTGTGACTATCAGTCAATGACATTTTTTTGAGAACATTTATCACATTTTTTAAAGCCAGAAGGGTGGTGTTCTTTGTGATCTCTGTCTTTATCCATTGACATATTTCTTTTGAGAAGAAAGAATCAATAGAATAACAAATACAACTATAGGAAGAAGTAAATATATGTTTGTTTAATGTTTTTTAATAGAAGGAGAAAAGGCTAGCACACACACAGGAAAGGCTCTCTAATTTAAACGGGCAACTATGGCCCTCTAACTAAAATGGGGCATACAATCCTTAAGAAAGGGAACAGGGGTAGCAAACACTCACTACAATCACTCGATAATAAAGGGAAAAACTATTAAAGACAAGTGAAGAGATATAGTCAAAAATATTTCACTTAGCCAATGAGCCAGTAAGAAGACAACCTCGAAGCTTTCGCGGCAAACAAGATCTGGGGAATTGCCGTGGTGCACCATGGGATAGGGGATAGCTTAGAGCCAGTAAAAGCTCTCGAGCTTTAGTATCAGCCAAGTTGGAGCTGAGGATCGGCTCTGAACCCATCCAGTAAGAATTACGATGAGATAGGACTACATAGCATCATAAGTTCTTTTCAGTAATTTCTCAGCTGTTAATGAATTACCTAGTATTCATTTTTATTGTCAACATAGTAAACAGAAGCTGACTTCCAAGATGGCCGCACACCTATCAAAAGCTTAATTTCATGTCTCCCTGTGTGAAAGCAGACTGAGAAACAGTTAGTGAAATTGTCAATTTGGGTAAAATTCATTTACTGGCTACTCTGGATACCAGCAAAAAAACATTTAGATAACATCAAATAACATCAACATGAAAAGGTGAAGTGAAAACACTCCTAAAACCTGTTCAACAAAAAGCAATTCAGCCTTCAGCTTTGGGACAAGAGATGGCTTCCAGTAATTTAGAGGAAAAACAAATCAAATGTACTCAGAGGTGATTAACTAAATAAAACAATATAAACTCAAATAACAAAAGCCTTGAAAAAAAATAGAAAAAGCTTTAACTAGCTATTCAGAAGAACTGATAAAACTTCAAAAAATAGAGGTTGAAATGAAGATAAGGCTGGATACATATAAGGCTGTTTCAAAAATGGTAGGGTTAGAAGACTGTGCATTCAGAGAAAGCCTGAGATTTTCTGCTGTGCCAGAGAAATTGGAAGCAACAGGTTGTATTCATTTTATGAAAGCACAAATAAGCAACTGGACTGGTACTCCACAGCAGAATTTGTTAATTGAAAGGGCACACAATGTATTGCTCCAAATCTGGCTATGAGAAAACAGACAAGACCTATATTAGTAAAGATGCAATCATACCAGCAAAATAGTTGATCCTGACAAAACTATGGCAGAAGGGAAACGTATTCAAAATTAGACACAGGAGACTGTTTGTGGAAAATGATTACTCACTGTCTACCAGGCAGAAGAGAAGCTAATTTATCACAACAATCAGGGAATGTTGAGAGGCAGGTGTGAGATTCAAATGGTTGCATCCAACTGTCTTAAGAATTTTTTTTTCCTGGTGGATCAAAGACATTTTTGGATGTAACACGGGCTAAGGAGAAAATAAAGTTTATTCAGCAGCTCTGTTTCTCATTTTTTTGACAATAAAGTTCATAGAGAATCAATGTCAAGTGAAACCTCTTCCAATGTTCAAAAGGAAAATGCTCGAGAGAGAGAAAAAAAAACAGGAGTTGACTAGAAGAATCTGGAATACCCTGGACTTGAACCAGAGTCTGGTGTTGGGAGATGGAGGTGAAATAGAAGAAAACCAGCAACAGTGAAAATAGTCAATAAATGGGGGACTATAAAACATCAGTCACATTTGTGAAATATGGCTTTGCAAGAAAAAATACTACTGTTGTTGATGGGTCTTGATGCAGAGATGGTATTTGACAGAGTAAGCTGAGACTTTATGAGAAGGGCAATGGAAGCATTTGCATTTTCTGATGCAATAATAAGGTTAATTATGATATATGAAGGATCAGAGGCAAGCACTGAAGTAGTATGGTTTCTTTATGATAAATTGTGTTTGGAGAGAAGAACCAGGTAGTGATATACTCTTTCCCTTTGCTTATTTGCAAATAAAATAAGGAACTGAGAAATTCAAGGATATAATTGATATGGTAACCAAGAAAAGCTGTTTGTATAGATGATATTATTTTGTACCTGATAAAACAAGAAAAGGACATCTCATTTGTTGTGGAACATTTTGAGACAGTTTCACATCTTTGGGGATATTAAATTAATGAAGATAAATCAAAAGCTATAGATGTAAATTATGCAAACACCCACAAATTGGTTCAGCAGTACCCATACAGATGGGGATAAAATATGATGAAGATACTTAGGAGTATGAACTTAAAAAGCTCCTGTTATGGCTGATAAAGATATAGGAGAAGAAAATAAAAGTTATGTACTTACCATAACAATGCATCTGTGTTGTCTGTTTTCATCCTTCCTTAACCACTTTTTCAGATCCGGCCTCGGATATGACTTCGGCCACTTCTCAGGCTTTGGATGTATAAGTCAAGCTCCTTCCCTTACCCATAATCTTCTCCCAAGCCTCAGATACCTCAGATCGGGTTTGCCCTCTTGATTGTTGTGTCTTTCGGCTTATCCCAGTTATGGGTCGCCACAGCGGAACTCCGGTCCACTAATGTTTTGTAGTGGATTTTTACATGCCGAGTTAACAGCCCTGATGAACAATCTTCAACGAAGGCATGCCCATTCACGCATGCCTCCACACATAAGACGCTCTAGCTGAGAATCGAACGCGACAACATCTTGCTGTGAGAAGACAATGCTACCGCAGCACCACTACCGCGAGTTTGCCCTCTTAATATCAATGTATAACAAACAGACTTGTAAAATAGCTAAAAAACTGTAGAAACATTACAGTAAAGTATATGGGGCTTATGAGAGGGAAAGGACAAGAGGGTACACCTCCAGGTCATAACAGGAAATCAAAGTAGTATCTTCTACCAATGGAAGGGGGAAAGGAGGAAGGGTAGGTTGAGGAAGGACAACAGACAACACAGATGCATTATTATGGTAAGTTCATAAGTTTCCTCCCTCTTTAAAATATCCCATGTCATCCCACTCCATAAAGGTGGTAGCTCAATAGACATGTCCAACTATAGACCCATTGTCATTCTTTCCCCACTAGCCGAAATAATGGAGAAATGTGTACACAAGCAACTAATGCAATACCATACACAGAATAACTTACTATCCAACTCCCAGCATGGCTTCAGGCCATACCACAGCATCACCTCAGCCCTCCTTTCCTTTACTAATGCCATAAACAATAACAGAAATGACAATAGGCTAACCTCCGCCCTCTTCCTTGACCTATCAAAAGCCTTTGACATAGTCCACCATGAACTTCATTCTTTCTCTAAAATCCATTTCCCTCAACACGCACACTATCCAGTGGTTCCAGTCTTACCTAACTGGTAGACAACAGGTGGTACTATCGCAGGGCAAACTCTACAGTCAACTACCTCTCACACTTGGTGTCCCTCAAGGCTCCATACTAGGCCCACTACTGTTCTCTATTTTTATCAATAATCTTCACACTGCTACCCCTACAGCTACCTGTATTCAATATGCAGATGATTCCACTCTCATCTGTTCAGTTCCCCATCCAAACTACAAATCTTAACCCAAAATACATTTAACACTATTGAGAACTGGCTCGCCAAACAATGCCTATTACTGAACCCCAATAAAACTAAACTTCTACTCTTCACCCCCACTAGTAGATCTGCCACACTTTCATTCTCCGTCACGTCTAACAATGACACCATATCTCCCCAGATCAACCCACTAAACTTCTAGGGGTTATCATAGACAATAATCTCAAATTTAACCTACATGACAACAAAACCATACAGACCATCAATAAGAATCTTGGATCACTGTATAGAAACAAGACACTCTTAACCCCACTGGCTAGGACTGAAATTGCCCAAACAAACCTACTCTCTACTCTTTTATATGCCTCACCTGTACTCTCAAACCTCAATAAAACCAAACTAAGTAAGCTGCCCCATAGCTACAACCATATTGCCAGATTCGCCACTGGCTCCACCTATAGAACCCATCACTGTTGGAACCTGAAACAACTAGAATTGCTATAACTGCCCAGCTTAATTCAATTCAATCAACTGTTAATAGAACACAAAGTTCTGTACCACCCTAAAGATACCCCCTCTCTTATTAATATTATTAAGCCATATAGCAACCTGAGATCCCTACGGTCAACCAACAAATTACTGGTCCAAACCCACAAAGCTAATAACTCAGCTGGTGAATCAGGGTTTACCAACTTTGTTGGCAAAACCTGGAATGCCTTGCCAAGCTATATAACACTACAATCCTCCAAAAGTCTCAAACAGCATCTCATATTGAACTGGCTATGCCCATGTACCAACCCGGATTAAGTTATAAAACAATAACATAATCAGTTATTATCATAGCATAATCAGTAATTATCATAACATCTAACTACATCACCATGCTATGTATCCAATCTTACTTGTAATTGCGTCTAACCACGAGACCTGTGAGTCCCTACTAGGGACTACCTGTGAGTTACAATCTTACTTGTAATTGTTTCTGTCCATGAGAACTGAGAGTCCCTATTAGGGAACATTACTAAATCAATGTACATAAGCTATATTACCACTCTGTTTCTACATATTCTAATTGTTTTCTAACTTCTTGTGTAACCTTTGTATGTCTGTCCATGAAAACTGAGTCCCTACTACGGAACACTTCTGAAGCAATGTACATAAGGCATATTACCACTTTTTTACATATTCTAATTGTTTCCTAACTTCTTGTGTAACCTTTTGTATGTTTAACTATGTGGAGCTTTTCTCCCAGGGTCTCCTCTGAAAATGGACATGTATCCAGTCGGACTATCCTGGTAAACAAATGTAAAATAAAACAAATACATTTTGTATCTGATGTTGTCTTTTTCATCCATTCCTTAACATTTGGGACAGAGTCCCCAGCTACTATAACCTTAAGGTGGTATCATGGAAGGATATTCTGGACTATGGCAGAACCAAATGCTGACCTCTTCCTACAAAAGATATCCAATTTGTAATGAGTTATGCAGGTATGAGCACTGGACCAGGTAGCAGCAGTACAAATGTCATCTACAAAAGGTCTGGATAGAAAGGCAGAGGAAGTGGACACTGACCTTGTGGAATGAGGTCTTGGTAAAGTCAAACCTTTCTGTTTATAAACATGAGAAACACAAACCAATAAGCCACCGTAATAATCTGACCTATGACAAAGATAGTCCTAATTTAGCTCATGAAAAAGAAAAAACAAACAACTGCTCTGATTTCCAGAAAGTTTTGTCATATGGAGACTGAATCTCTGTTGTCTGTGCACACCCACTAAATGAAACATATATTTCCCTTTACTGGAGAATGTTGGAAAGAAAACTGGAAAGGTAATGGACTAGTTAAGGGTGAGTTCAGAAGAAAGGATGGGTTAGTACAGAGAAACCTTGTCTTAATGAAAAATAACAAAAGGTGGCTAACAAGACAAAGCCTGGAGTTCAGACACTCATCTAGCACACGTAATAGCAACTAGAAAAATGATCTTCTGGGTCAAAAATTTCAAATCAGCTTTTGCCATGGGTTCAAAAGAAAAATGAGTTAAGGCATGGAGGAGAAATCTCAAATCCCAAGGAGGGGTGGGCTCCTTGATAGGCAGTCTGAGCAAAAAAGTACCATTGAGGAAAGCTTTGCATAGCTTAAGGGAGGCCAAGGGCATATGATCTTTACCTATATGATAACTGGACATTGCAGCTAACTGTACTTTGACTGTGGAGTAACTTGCTCCATTATGGAAAATGATGGCCAGAAAATCTAGAACCACAGGAATGGGTGCTGAAAAGAGGTCTACGTGTCTCTTACTGGCACAAAGAGTGAATCTTTTCCATTTGCTCTTGTATATTTTCCGAGTATAGTCCTTTTGGGAAGACGTAAGGATGCATAAAACCTGGGAAAAAGGCCTGGACCGTCTAGCCATCATTGGAAGTGGAAAAAGCATGCTGTTCACTTAACGGCTTAAATGTCTAGGTGAGGTAGTCCAGACAGGTGAGATATGAGATCCAGAAAGGTATCCAGAATCCAAGGAGAGTATATCAGATGAGGTCAAAGTAAGGGGAACCACTCTTGGTGAAGTCAGTCTAGGGATATGAGGATTACTTTGCTCTTCTGTTGACACGCTTTCTGTAAAAATTTTGATACGTGGGGTGTGGGAGGATAGCCATAAAGGAGATGGTGGTGGCAATCATGAATCAGTGCCTCTCTCGGCGACTCCCTCTCTGTGCAGATTAGAGCAAAAAGTCTGCTGCACTTCATACTGTGGGCAGAGGCAAAGAAACTGCAACATGGTTGGCCCCACTGATGAAAAGGTTGTCCTGCCACTGAAGGACTGAGAGACCACTCAAGAGGCAGAAGAATACATCTGCTCAGCCTGTCTGCTAAAATGTAGGACATCACCGGAATGTGCCCTGCCAAAAGAAAGCAACTGAAAAAGGTCATTGCTTCCTGACACAAGGGGTAAGTATGAGCGAGTTCCCCGTTTGTTGATGTACCAGACCACTGACGTGTTGCTCGTCTGTATGGCAATCATCCCTTGAGGAAGAATGCCTTGAAAGACCTGCAATTCTAGGAGTACTACCCACATCTCTATGACGTTTTTGTGAAGGTGAACCTCTAAGGGGACCATGTGCCTTGGACCATCTGTCCCTGGTAATGCCCTCCACCACAAATGGAAAGGATCTGTGATTACCATGGCCTTGGGTAAAGTAGCTGCCCTGAGAGACATCTGGTGAGGGACTCCACCAGGAACATGCTGCTTGTAGATCTCTATGATTTGAATTAGAAAGGTCATGGAATGTTGAATCATAGACCGCTGTACTGTCAGTGTCCACTGCAGAACTCTCATACAGAATCTTCCTCAAGGCAAAAGGGTTATGGAGGCTGCCAGTGAACCAATAAGCTGATAACCCAACCTGAACAGTGGAGACTAAAGAGACGACAGATGTGTCACCAGATGTTGTAACATGGATAGTCTGAATTGAGGAAGTCTTGCCACTTGAGAAACCATTTCTAGATGAGTACGTATGAAATCCAGGACTTGAGTGGGGGCGAAAAGAAATTTGTTGTAACTGACTGTGATGCCCAGGTGTAGAAATAAATGGAGCAAGTAGTCCCTGGTGCTGATTAGCAGATGTCTTTTGGGAGTAGAGAGGAGCCAGTCATCAAGGTAAAGAAACACCCTGAATCCCAGCAATTTCAAGTGAGCTGCAACCACTGCCATATGCTTGGTGAACACCCAGGGGGGTGTGGTGAGACCAAAGGGCAGTGTTCTGAACTGATAATGACTGGCTTACAGCTCGAAATGAAGATATCTCCTGGACCTTCAGTCTATTTTTATGTGATAGTACGCATCCGGAAGAACTACTGAGCACATCCAATCATCTTTCCTCAAAAGAGGGAGAGTGGCCTGAACAGTAACCATTCAAAACTTTGAGTGTTCGATAAAATGGTTCAAGTGGCTTAGGTACAATATTGGCCTGAGGTCTCCTGTTTTCTTTGGCAGAAGAAAAAAATCTCAAGTAAGTTCCGAACCCTCAGTGGTACTGTGTGACCCCTCAGATGACTCTTTATTAGCAGCTTTTATATTTCCAAACCTGCTTCCTTTCTCTGACTGGGTTGTATGTCAGGAATTTGTCTTGAATGCGTCAGGGAAGGAAGGAAAAAAGGAATGTAATAACCTCTGGTAATTATTTTCTGCACCCAGACATTGTTGGTGATGGACGTCCAGGCTTCCGAATGCAGAGATAAGCACCCCTCAACTGCATCCAGAGTGCAGCTGTTGAGGCAACCATTCAGGGATGCTGGAAAGGCTTTTCAGCAAAAGGACCTCTGAAACCTTGATTTTGCAGACCCCCTTCTGCTGTGTGATTGACACCTGCCATTAGAGTTTCCTCCTCTGCCATGGGGGGAACCTAACTGCATACAAGTACTGGGAAATCCCTTATGAGTTCCAGAAATTCATCTTTTCACCCCCTTCTCGTTCCTTAAGAAGGTCTTCTGAGGAGTAGAAAAACAAATCCTACAGCAGACAGGGTTTTCCCATCCTGCTTATTCCTAGAGACAGCCTCTTTAACCTTGGATCCAGTGATGGACCTTTCTCTTTATATACAAAAGAAATGCAATAAGAAAGCCACCTGGACAGTGTGATTTTTGAAACACCATCTCCCAGTTTGGCTCTTGACACAAATGATCTGTTTTTCTAATACCTTTGATACAGTAACATATAGAATCACAGCTGATGGTAAACATCCATCAGACCCCAGCTACATTCTCTTTTGTTATAAAAATTTGGAAAGAAAACTGTTAAGTTGATGAACTGGTTAAGGGCAGCTTATGAGACCACTTTTGGAAAGAATTTGGATTGGTCTGAAGACATAAACTGTCCTTTTATGAAAGATCAAGTAAGGAGGTTTGCAAGATAAAGCCTGCAACTCAGAATTTCTCCAAGCTGACATAATGGCCACCAGGAAATTAGTTTTCCAAAACAAAAAATTCAGTTCTGCTGACATTGTTGGCTCAAAGGGAAGTAGAGTTAAAGCTTGAAGCAATAACATAACATCCTGAGGAGGAACTGGACTCCCCGATAGGGGGGTTTGAGAAAAAAATGTTCCCTACAAAAAAAGGCTACAGGAAATTTCAAGGATTAATAGAGTTCTGTTTTTTTTCTCCTACATGAAAACTGGAAACAGCTGCTGATTGTACTTTAATAGTAGAAAGGCCAGCACCTTCCTAAAATAAAACTGCTAGAAAATGCAGAATAGATGGTAAAGATACTGAGAAAGGAACTAAACCCTTTGAAGAAGTCTAGATAGCAAACCTCTTGCATTTCCTTTTGTATGGCTTTTTAGTGCTTGGTTTTTGTGAGGAGAATAAGGTGGGGTCACTGAAATGGAAGTCATGGCATCCATGGACATCGATGGAATTGGAGGAAGCAAGCGGTTAACTGTAAAGCTTTTAAGTCTTTGTGAAGATGACCAGCTGAGTGAGAAAGCAGATCTGGAAGAAGGTTCAGCATCCAGGGAGGGTGTTTCAGATGAAGCCAAAGGAAGGAGAACCAAACATGATGTTGCCAGAAGGGACAATGAGAATGCCTGTTGCCTTGTACGGAATGGCTTTCTGAGGAGACTTTGCTATCAGAGGAAATGGTGGAAATGCATATAGGAGACAAGGGGCCAACTGTGAATCAGAACATCTCTTGGTGATTGACCCTCTTGCGAAATCAAGGCAAAGTAACTGTTGCACTTGGTGTTTAGATGGGATGTGAATAAATTGCAGCAAGGCTGGCCCCAATAACTGAAAAACATGGTTGCCACCAACTGATTGAAGGACCACTCATGAGGCAGAAGAATGGACCTGCTCAATTTAGCTGCTTAAACACTGGAAATTCCCGGAATGTGCATTTCCACTAAAGCTCATTGGGAAGAAACTGCCTGTTGCCACACCCTCATGGGTTCTTGACATAATGGGTGTGAACTGGTTCCACCTTGCTTAATATACTAGACCACAGCAGTTTGTCTAGATGGATATCACACCCTTGGGAAGGGAGTCTTACAAGGCCTGCAATACTAAAATGACTGCCCTCGTCTTTAAGACAATTATTGTGAAATCCTGTCTCTGCCGTTGACTATGTGCCTTGAACAGTCTTCCCCTTGAAATGCTCCACCCCCACCCCAGAAAGGATGCATTAGTGGTCACAGTAGCTGTTGGGGGGGTGGCAAAATGATAGGTCAACCCCACATCACTAATTGGGGAGGATACTCACTAATGAACGTGACTTCTGCATAATGCCGTGAGACTAACATGGAACTACAAGGGCTGATATAGCATTGATCTCTGGACAGAGAGGGTCCACTGCAGTACCCTCATATAAAAGCTGGCCTGAGGAACCAGAATAATGGATGCAGCCATTGATCCCAGTAGTCAAAGTTTATGTTCTGGTGGGGTATTTAATAAAGAGCGGACCTCAGAAACTCCGTGACGCAGGGAGTGTATTCTCACGTCTGGAAGTTTGGCAATTTGAGACACTCTGTTGTCTTGAGTTGGTGCCAACTGGCTTTTCTTTGGGTTTACTGTAATCTTCATGTAGTGAGAGACCTGCAACAAGTAGTCTCTGTACTGGATAGAGAGATCTTTGGTGGGTGCAGTGAGGAGCCAGTCTAGATAGGGTAACACCGAGAACCCTTACAGGTTGGTGTCAACTGGCTTTTCTTTGGGTTTACTGTAATCTTCATGTAGTGAGAGACCTGGAACAAGTAGTCTCTGTACTGGATAGAGAGATCGTTGGTGGGTGCAGTGAGGAGCCAGTCTAGATAGGGGAACACCGAGAACCCTTACAGCCTTAGATACTTTATCACCACTGCCATGTGCTTGGTGAACACCCTAGGGGCTGTGGTGAGGCCAAATAGCTATGTTCTGAACTGGAAGTGACTGCCCCCAGCCAAAAGCAGAGAAACTTCACCACACTACCTTGATATGGTGGTTAGCATCCTGAAGGTCTATCAAGCATATACAGTCATCCTTCCTCAGAAGAAGCAGATTGGACTGAACCATGGCAATTCGGAACTTTGTCTGTTTCACAAACTGAATGTAGTAACTGAGGTCCAGAAAAGGCTTGAGGTCCCCGGTCTTTTTTGGAACCAAAAAGAATCTTGACTACACTGGTGAGACCTCCTGGAAGACTTGCTTTCATAGTAGCTTTGGAACTTCTGCTGCTGCCAATTTCCTCTGATACTGGGTGGAATGTTGGGGGTTTTCCTGTTTGTCTGTAAGGAGGAAAAGAAAAAAGGGAATACATAGCCTCTGTTGACTGTCTTCTGCACATAAGAATCTGGACTGATGGCTAGCCATGGAATGAAGGTGAAGACAAAAATGTCCCTCAAATGCCTTAAGACTGTAGTATTCGGGCAACTGTTCAGGAGCGCTAGAAGGGTTTCTCAATGAAAGTGCCTTTAACTCATTCACCCCGAGTAGCTTCTCATGGCGCCTGTGTGTTTAACACCGAGCGCGCCATGAGAAGATAGTTATTTCATGCTCTTAACCCAGAGTGCCTTCCTGATGCGAGATAAACTGTAATTCAAATCTGTAGTTGACCCTAATGAAAAACACACTTACATCGTAACTGAACCTGTAAATTACATTATACAGTTACGATTCAGTGTGTTTTTACATTAGGTTCATATTCAAGTTTTACTTGTAATTCAGTGTAAAAGGTTTGCGATAAGCAAGTGGTGGCAGCCAATCAGATTCTTGCAATCCAAGCCACCACTTGCATACAGCTCCACCCCTAACTTAATTTTCTATTGTTTTATCCCAATAAATAGAGGGTCCAGCAACAAGAATTTATTTTCTTTGGAATAATATTTGGAGACCTGCTGCTGGATCCCTCTATTTTATTTCTGCACTCAGATTGCCAGAGATAGCCGTCGACAGTCACCGGCATTTGCTGCTCTTTGATACCATATCAGGTAAGCTGTTGCTTCAAATCCTACAGAAAATGTGTGCTAACACTAATGAATATGAGGTAAAAAACTGCAGCAATAGCGAGATTTAGGAAAGTGATCGACCGTTGGGACTGTTATGGCTGCCTCCTGTCAGTATGCATTAAACATGCATACGTTACCAATCTTTCGAATAATCACACATGTTCACTGTATCTCTTTAAATAAGTCTAGGGCGTTTCACCGGCGTGTTTTTGCGAGAGAATTACACTAATATAGCACATGGAACAGTAATGCGGTTCAGAAGAAAAGTGCCGTGGACTTGGGGAGCAATCTGTCTTATGCGTAAGCACTTGAGATACTGTCACTAGCGTCTTAATTGTCCGGACTTGAACGGCACAGTATTACTATCCGTTAAAGTCTGAAATTACTTTCATGTAGATGTACCCCGGCCGACAGACGATCAGAGTTAAAACATTTTGTTTATATGATGTTCGAAAGTGAGGGGACCTTGCTAGGAATGTGTTAGTCTCAACAAACGCCTTACGTAGGAAGGGTTGAATGAAGCCTCTTTACTTCTTACAGGGAGATATGCGGGTATTGTAATTTGTTTAGGGTTGTCTTTGATCTGATCTATCAACATAAATATTGCGGTGCTTCTTTGTCCCTCCTGCCGGTTGCTGTGCTGCAGCTGATATTGGTGCTTCCTCGTTGCTCCCAACAGCACCATTCCCGTTTAGTGTTTCCTCCTTGCATGTTTGAAATAAATCAGTGTTTTTGTATACAGTCTAGAAGTCTGATAATGGCTAACTACGCAGTGCTTTCATTATTATACATGCTATTGTGAGTGAGAGGCAGAGCCCAAGCAAGTTACTAAACCACACTCATTTGTTGTACTTCAAAGGTGCGCATGCTGATGTCCTCGAAGCACACCTCTTCAGGTGTATTTCATTGTGAGAAATGTACCTTATTCTCACAGAATTTTTAGTTAAGAACGAATTAACAGCTTTTATTTCTTGTTAAATTGTTAGCAGTGTTCTACATTAGAGTTAGTGTTGCATGTTTTTGAGACAGAAGGTCGACAGCTTTGCCTAAAAAGTTTTTTTTTTTAGTTTGTGATGTGGTGCACAGTAGGTGGCCAGTGTTGTTGTAGCTGCCACATTGTGTGTTTGACTTGCCCGTTTCCTTCTGTTGATGTGATTTAAATGTGGGTTTTATCTGCTGGAGTAGTACTAATTTGAAAGCCGTCAACATTTTCCCAGAGAATGTTCACTAATTTCACCTAATAGCCAGAGTATGTAAATAAAACTCTACAGATAATTTCAAGCAAGCTATTGATTTACCATTAAAAAGGCCAGTTTGCTACCCATTAAGCAAAAGGCAACTTCTTACTAGAGTATGTAACTTTTAAACACCTGCACCCCCCCCAACACGCACACAAATCAAACACTCTCCTGTGACACCCACCTGTAGCCTAAGAAGCTAACCCTTGTCCAGACCAGGTTCTGTATACACCCTAGGGTTGCCACCTTTTCAGATGCCGAAAGTGGGACAACTGTGGTACAAATATCAGATTTTGCAGGCCAAAACCTACCCGTGACCAGTACAAGGGACAGAACTTCATTTTTTCCCCTAAATCAAAGCTTATTCTTGTTGCATTTTAGTTGCTAAAAACATTTAGGTGTTTCAGATACAGAATAACTGTTTTATGTAACTATTACATAAAATATAGGAAATAATTTTGCCCTGCTATCTCAGGACATTTGCCATTTTTATAATTTTTTTGTAGGCTACAACTACCCAAAGAGGGGACTGTTCCTTGCAAAGTGGGACAGATGGTAACCCTAATAACACCCAGGGCCCAGCTATATAACAACCACAGATTCTGACTGCTAATGCAGAACTTTGCAATGAACACCTGTTGACTTAAAGAATACTCCCACATGCAACAAACCAGTTCAGACTAGTATTTAAAGCATTTTTTGAAACAAAACCTGTATAGTTGCCCTTGCCATGTAGTTTAAAACCTCCACCATTCATGCTTCTATCTTCATATCAGACCTTTCACTGTACTAGTAGATGGCCACAACCTGTATGCATGTTTATTTTTTTATTTTATTTTACAATTGCTTATCGGGAATGTCCAACTTGGAACAAAGCCAATTTTCAGTGGAGACCCAAGGAGAAACATTCCAGATGCATGTCTTTGTAAACTGGGAGGAAACCCACATGAACACAGGGGGGACATGCAGACTCTGCACAGAAGGTGCCCCAACTAAAAATCGAACCAGAAAACCTCTTCCTGTGAGGCGACAACACAACCACTGCGCCACTGTGCTATCCAGTACATGGCATGTACATAGCTTTATGTTTTATCAAATTCATGTTGATAGGAAAGTAACAGGCTAGCTGCACTTGTGGGCCATTTTGAGCGTAGCCAGTTTCCCTTTTGGCGGTCAAATTAACCTGTCACATTTGGTGTTAGATACCCATCCCATAGTTGATAATTATATATTACCCCTAATGAGAATAACTGCGATCATACCATAGATAATTTAAGGGGACCCATACATGGGCTAAAGCATTTAGGAGCTGCTTCTACAGTAGTACAGGGAGTATTCCTGGGGTAAATTTTCTGTTTCCCACCCATAGATCCAAGTTGCGCTAAATATAGACACAGATGAGCTTTGTTTTACATGTATAGGAAGTATGCTTTGTAGCAGATTTCTGTGGATATACTTGTCCTGTCTCTCCAAACCATTAAATGAATAATGCAGAAGAGATTTAGATCCCTAGACTGAGCATTGCTGATGCCTTTTGACTTGCTGATGTGCAGTAAATCCATCAGTAATGGGTTGGAGGGTGCCTTGTATGCCAGACACAGGTCACCTCTTAGCCGTCTGTAGTTAGTAAGGTATATCTATGGGTGTTTCAGTTGCAGCATGTGTGGACAGATACATGCCAAAGGGGGGCATTATACTCAATAATTGGCCTAATGAGGGCTGAGTAAAGAAGGATAATGACATCCCTAGATCTAGACACAATCCCTTTTATAAGGTGTGTAATATAGAAGACTTACAGCAATGAACATATGTTGGTCGAAAGTTAGGCCACTATCCATGCAAGTTCCCAAATTGTGAATGACTGTGTCAGCTCTTAGGGGTTTAAGTTATAAACTGAAAACATATTCTGTAATTATCATAACTTGTAATTACGTCACCAAGCTCAGCTTCCAATCTGATGTCTCTTACTTTTAATTGTCTGTCCATGAGAATTGAGTCCCTACTAGGGAACACTACTAAGCCATTGTATATAATCACTTTGTTTTTATAATTGTTTGCTAACTTCTGTGTAATCTATGTAAGCTTGTCTATGCGGAGATTTTCTCACTGGGCCACCGATGAAAATGGACATGTATCCAGTCGGCCTATTCCGGTAAACAAATGTAAAATATTAAATATTTAGAGTGGTAGTTTCCCATGGTAGATGACTTTCCAAAGGAAATGCTGCATTTCTGGCATTTTTAGTCCATGATATTGGCACCAGTTATTTTTTGGGGACAAATCTTTCTGCAGGATAGCGAAGTCATTAGGGATTCAATGACTCTCCTAGCTTGCAGTCATCTGCAAACTTAGTCAACCGTAGCACTTTGGTATTGGTTTTTACTTCAGAGAAGTGAATGCCAAATGAGAGGTACCAGCACAAAACTCTGGGAGAATGCTCTTTCTGGAAGTAACTTCCCCTGTTTTGATTTCCTGCTTTCTATCTGTGAATCAGTTGGCAATCCAGTGGGTGACAGGGATTTATTTCCAGTTTATTTAGCTTTTCTATTGTGTGTGAGTGGGGGATTGTGTCAAAAGCTTTGACCGGGTCAAGGTATGTGGTGTGTACCATTTTGCCTTCTTCCATTTACTTTATCTTTTCAAAAAAATGTCTACCGGTTGAAAAG
Organism: Protopterus annectens; assembly: GCF_019279795.1. NCBI lineage: Eukaryota > Metazoa > Chordata > Ceratodontiformes > Protopteridae > Protopterus > Protopterus annectens. Next base: position 1,393,925,429 of record NC_056728.1, read on the forward strand.
CATGACCTGCCCTTGACATCCAAACTGAGACAGGTCCAGTGTTTGAAGATTCCCAGTGTTCTTATTGATTAGTTTCATGACGCTTTCCATATCTTTTCATATGAGCTGGTCAGACATATGGCCTGTAATTGCCTGGGTCTGTAGAAAGTCCTCCCTTATGCAAGGGAATGACTGCCGCTGTACTTCATTCACTAGGTACCTGTATGGTAATGTCTGTAATTCCTCATTTCATGCTATGTATTTATGTAATTGATGTTCAACACTCTGTGCAGCTTAGTCTGAGACTGAAATTGGTCATTGTTGATCAGTGCTGTACCTTGGCAAACAAAGTAAAATGTTTTTGTTTATAGTACTCTGAAATTATTATTCATTTGTTAACCAGATATAGATGTCTTGTTTCATTGGTGACCTGCTAGCGCACACTAGTTTAGAATAACTAGCTTATGTACACCATTTTGCAAATGGAGACTGAGGGAGTTGAACCAAACACTATAGAATCAACGTAGTATCCACTCATCTCTGTTAACCCTGTGAGTATTAGCTTCATTGCCCTATATGTTCTGTGTAGAACCCCAAAAAGGTACTGTCAGCTAGAAAAGGGGGGTGGGAGGTTGGCATAATGGTTAAGGTGTTTACCGTACAGATACAAGGTGTGCAAGGTTTGATTCTCACATGAGGTAACTGGCTAGGCTTAAAATGGCCCTCAAGGGCACTTAGCCTAGTACTAATCTATGAAACTATGAAACTATGAAACTAAGTAAGGAATCATTAACCTTACCAAGAAAAGGCGATATCCAACTGACTAAACTCCACAAAACAAAGAAAGCGGAGAACGTAGTAGCCTACTACGTTCTCCGCTTTCTTTGTTTTGTGGAGTTTAATCATTCACCTTACCATTAGTAAAATATTCACAGGGATGACCTGCAGTTTGCAGTCAAAAGTATTTGTTCTGGTTGTTTCGTTGCTGTAGTTACTATAAAAATGAGAGCCAATGTAAAAAAATAAATACATAAATCTGAAATCAGGAAATTTTGAGATACTGCTGTTAGAGAAAATTGTGTTCGATAAGTTTGTAATTTATCGGGACAGGTGAAAAGTTTAATGCAGTGTGCTTTGTACCAAAATGTAGCATTATACCTGCCATGCAGCTCTCTAAAACACTAAGACAATTTAAAAGCGAAGAAAAATAGTTTTATTGATCTTTAAAATGGCGTTTTTATATTCGGTGTTGTAACGTTAGTCTCATTACTTGTGATCGTTTCTCTTCTGTTGACCACCTAAACTATTCTCAGATTCTGGAGTTCTGGCTTGGGTTTGAAAATGTTGTTGCCCCTTGGAAGCAGTGATGTCTTATTCCCCAGATGGTGAAGTGCCATCCTAGAAGGCAGGGCATATATTTACCTTTGTTAATAGTGGAATTTTATATGGGACTGACGAATCTCCTAGAATGGTAGAGCAAGTACAAACAAGCTAACGTGGTATGGAGGTACAAAATTAAGCCAATTGAGGTAACTCTGTTACATAAAAGCAAGTGCAGGAATGGCCTACCAAACTATATTCTATCTTCATGCTGTTGGAACTACCATTGCAAAATGGACTGTGAAGTTGTTGCAGAGGTTAGATGTCTGTAGCTGTATGCATCTGTACAAAAAAGGTCTTGCCAAAGTTATGCTCTGAAAATTCACCCATATGATACGAATGACAGTCAGCTTTTATGACTGTTTTTATATAAAACAGTAAATATTTGCCTTCTGTTTTTATAACTTGCACTGCAGTGTCTTGGTTTTCTACATTTTTAGGGTCCTTACATGTCTTACTGAATTAACAAGAACAAAATAATTTTGCTAGCCAAGTGAACTTCGTAGTGGTTACAGAAAAGTAGATGGGATCAAAGTGATATATGCCATACCCTATGCATGCATGTATATGTTTAAAATAGGGCACAAATAGTCAACTTCATTGGGTCACCCACAGCAATGCTCCATAATGTTTTAGTACTTTGGGGCTGGGGGAGGAGAGCAAATTCAGAATTTAGTACAAGTCTCTCTAACACAGAAATATATAAAGAAGTTATACAAATTTTGATAAAGAAAGTTTAATGTAAAATGATGATATAAAGTGATATAACAATTGTTTTTTTGTTAGTTGGTTAGTGTAATGCCTACAACAAGGGAGAACATTTTCACTTTTCATTTCATACCCATTTTCCAATTCAAAAAGCAGTTAGAATTCAAGCAGGATGTCAGAATGCAGAAAAAGAAGATAGTAGAAGTAAAGCAAGCTGCAGTTCTCTGAGCTAGCTCAGGAAATTCACTCCGGGGATCATGTCAGTCGCCCTGCTAGACAGGGGTCCAGAGAAGTAAATATTGTGGGAAGAAATATCCAGGGAATTGTTATGGCTAGGTTTGCATAGGCCCTAAGGCCGATAGCCTAGTACCAACCTATGAACCTATGAGTAAAATAGTTTTGACAGTCTGAATGTCGTATTATTTTTTTTCCGCTGTTCACTGTGATTATATGTATGGTATTTGCGAAGTTCAGAATTTGATTATTATGTTTATTTCTATTGTGTTTGTTTCTCGGTTGGTTGGTAGACTGTACATATTCAGCTTTTTATGTTGTCAATCTTGTTTATCCCACGCATTGTTGGACTTTCTCAGAATGGCTTAATTCACTTTTGTCTGCAATAATCTTTCTGCTTGTACTTGTCCAATCGCAAGCACGACTTTTGGTTACGAGCTACTTTCTCACTTTACCGAAGTTTGTAGCATGCTTCATAGCCTGTAGCCAAAGTAGGTTTTGACAGGTACTATTTTACTCTTTGTAGTGTACTGGTGATCCATTTATAATGCATTTACTAGATGTGAGAACCTAGATTAGGAAACCAGCCTGCTTGTTTGTGCCAAGTTTATTGTGTTGTACTGGTGCAAGGGTCATTGCAAACAGAGATTCAGCTTAGTGTTTTTTGTTGTACAAAATGGAGCTGGCCTGCTGTAGAATTGCTAGATGCACTGCTGTGCACTGTGCTAGATTTTCTGAAACATATGAGTATGTCACAGTTTGTGCACAGATATAAACTATGAGGAACAGATTGTTAAATACTAAATACTAAAGATGGCATGAGTCACAAAAAAGGAGAGAAAAACATTATATTGTACACTGGGCATCAAGAAACAACTATCTACTGACTACAAATAGCATGTTATCATAAAGATGTAAAAGTGTTTACTGTGTGATAGCATAAGAGGATAGGCAAGTTATGAAGATGACTAACATATTATATGGACACGTTACAGTGACACGGTATGGAGGCTTTAAAACTGTAGAATGAAAAAGTAATGTTATTATGTCTATATGCAGTTTCTCAGTTGTAAGTATCCTCAGAAAGTTGGACTTGAATGTGGAGTAGGTTGAGATGTTTGGTTCTCCTAACAGGCTAAAATGATTTCCAGTGAAAAACATGCCTCAGTACACTATCAATGCAAACTGACTATCAGCTGAAAAACTATGGGGTTGATTTCCATATAGAAGATAAGTATGGTCTTACAACCACTGAGAACTGAATCAATCATAAACAACAGCTTTTCCTTTATCCATTGTAGTTTGGGGGATGATAGGAAGCCAGTCCATAAAGCACTGTTAGAGCAGGGGAAGGGAAGATTTGACTGAGCCATAGAGAAGATCTAGTCCATAACTTAGACAGGAGTGCACACCCAAAATGTGTGAGTAGCACTAGAGCTGTCATCATATCCTTGTCGAGTAACATTACATGCTAGTTTACAGTGGTAAAATGATCCCAATACCCATTGTATATAAGTACCAGTTTCTCAAACACATAGGACAGTGATCTAAGGTTTTTAAAATAATTTAAAAATATATTTATGTATTGCCTATGGAGATCTGCATCTATACTGGACAGACAAGAACTAACAGAAGCATTGATTTCCTCTATATGAGCAAAATTTAGTAAAACATATATATTCTCTGTATGTGTCACTATATTCACAAGGGGGTTGTTTTTGTTCCCTAATTTAGATAAAGCATAGGGTGCTAGCTAGTCATGCTTCTAAAAGGAGATCTACTGGTCAAATCTTTCATTTTGGTGCCTGTGCATACATTATATTGAAGGGCTTGACTGGGTGAATGCTTCATTTTGGTGCTTGTACATACTAGGAAATGTTACACACGCGCTTCGTTTGGGGAAGTGTTTCATTTTGGCGATTGTGCATACCTCAACATTCTACTGAAGGGGTTGCTAGGCTGAAGTGTTCATGCTGGTGGTGTCACATACTAGGAAATGTTACTGTAGTGTTTTTCGGGGGAAACATTTTATTGAGGTGCATGTATACCTGGACATAGTAATGTTACTTAGGGAAATAATTCATTGTATTTCAGGGAAGTGCTTGTGGATACATGGTCTGACTGCTGAAGTGACCGCTGGGCAAAATAGTTTATTGTGCTTTTTGGTGCTTGTGCATACACAATGCAAACAACTCGATGGGTTACTGGGGAAGCATAGAAATTAAGTGTGACTATTTCATACGGTTACATTACTTAGAATACAGCACAGAAATGTATTTATAGTGTAATATACTAGCATATAAGACATCAGATACACCATTGAGTAAATAGTATAATGTAAAATAAGCAGACAATAAATCACTTCTGCTTGTAGTATTCTATTTGTGATTAGTAGTTTCATGAGTGAGATATTCTTCATCAACTAGCTATCCTCCAAAACCCTAATGTTTTTTTTTTGTGTGTATGTATGAGTATATATATAGATATAGATATGTGTATGTATGTGTGTATATATAGATATATATAGATATATAGATATGTGTGCATATAAATATATATATATATATATATATATATATATATATATATATATAGTCTGTGCAAATGTGTGCATATCGATATATATGTACGCCGTCCATTCACTTTGTGGTAATCTAGAGCAATCCATTGGTAGCTGATTTTGTAGTTGAAAATCCTGTTCTTTACCTTCAAAGCACTGAACGACTTAGTAACCTTTGGTTCAGTAATAGAAATGGAGTGTCTCAATAGTTGGTCAGCTGTTTCAATTGTAGCTTGGAATTTTGCATTCTGGTATAGAAATTATATGAAAATAATGTGTGTAATTATGTAAAACTATGGCAGAAGACAAGCTACGTAGTTTATTTCTGCTTGTCTTATTATTAATATGATCATAGTGAGTAGCTGCCTGAGTGAGAAAAGGTTATTACAGAGTGACTACTGACAGCATGGAGCTACATTATTTTTATGCATTTCTCCTGGCTTTGCCAGTCGTGTGTGGAATTTAGGTGGGAGGAAAGGCTCGGTAATATGTAAGTGTTATACTATTTGAGTGACTATGGCCTTATAACAGATTATGACCGTGTCACCTGCAGAAGGTAATACAATGAATGCCAGCAATTATCGCCTGTGTCTGGCCATGCATAACTTTGCAAGTCATTAGCACAGTGCAGTTACAATATAGTACTGAGTCATTGTCACTTTTCAGGTAAAACTGTCAGCATCTGTCAGTTTTATTTACACAAGTAGAAGTCGTTATCACATTTATGAATGCACAACTCACATTTTGCTCTTTCTCCACTTGCAGCGATTGCAATACACCCCCACTCCTCCACACTACTTTCATTTATGTCATGTATACAATTTCAAGAAATGAAAGCAGTCTAGTAGGAAAAATGTATACATTACATCTTCAGTTGCTGTTTTTTCATGAGAAAGTGGCAGGAATAAGAGGATTTGTGGTGTACTGCATGAAGAATTTGAATATATATATATATATATATATATATATATATATATATATATATATATATATATATATTATTGACTGCCTTGCATCCTCTCATTTGACAGAAAATCATAAATTGTTTAGGCAATGACAATATCCAAACTCATATGTTATATTTCTTTGCGACTATTCTGCACTGCTGTGGTAAAATATTTCCTGTGCTTTCGAACTATGAAGTCATTCTGTTGAGTTACTGATTATAGTCTTGATCTTTTATTTAGCATTAAATATATTGATACCTCCTTTTGTGGGTGAGATACCAGAGGCATATATCACCTGTTAGACTATTTGCATATCTGTTTGGTGAGTTACCCAGGGTGTAAAGTAGCTGGGGACATATATATATATATATATATATATATATATATATACACACACACACACACACACACACACACACACACACACACACACACATTTACATATATATATATATACATATATATACACACACACACACACTTACATACATATATATATATATATATGAGAAATAAGTGCGTTGCTTTTCACGTGCTTCTGTGCAGGTATATTACATCAGAATGTTGTATTGCATTGTGTTTTTCAGGTGTGATTTCAAGTGTAAAGCAACACAGCCACCACCAAAGATGCCATCTGTTGAGGAGAAAGCAAGCAGCATTTACCTGTTGGGTGAGGAAACTGACTGTGATGGTTGTAGCAGTGGTTCAGACAATGGTATGCACCTTGATGTACCACATAATGCCAGCCAGAGTGAGGATGATGATTATGACTCAGATGATGACATTCCACTCGCACGTCTGCGTGAAAAGGCCATTGCCTGTGATACGGATGATGCTCCTGTGCCCGCCATTCCTGAAAGACCACTACCAGTTGCCAAAACAGACATGACCAGTAATTATGACAGTGACCAAGACAGTGAGGATGAGGTGCCACTTGCACACCTAAGGAAGGTGCCCACACACAAGTTGGCCTCACACAATGGCCACCAAGGGCATTCAGAGTATGATGCAGACGATGACATGCCTTTATCTGTGTTCACGAAAGCACCTAGTCTGACTGACACAACTATGCAGTCCTCCACGGTGCATGGCACTGCAAGTGCTGATAAGGGTGTGGATGTGCCTTCGACTGTGCATGATGTGGGAAGTAGTCCACAGTATGGTGATTGTGATGGAGATAATCCTCTAGATATGAGTCCAAGTAGCTCCTTGTCAGAGACTGATATGGGTGCGCCTCAGCAGGGAACATGTGGCAACAGTTCACTACCAACTGCAAGCAGTACAGTTGCTACTGGCATTGAGAGAGCATCATCTCTCAACCCTTCAGCCCTTCCCATTTCCAACTGTTCCTTGCGACCCAGTCAGGTACGCCGAGCATGCCCACCATGTAAGATCACGTGGGAAAAACACCTCCAAACTTTACACATTGAGGAATTTGTGGGGCCAGTAGGACCAATAGATCACTTGGGCTCAAATAGCACAGAGATGGACTTCACGAATTTGATGTTCCCAGAGGAGCTATACACCTATATTGCTAATGAAACAAATCGCTATGCTGCACAGAGGCAGGCCGCAGCAGGCAAGGTTGATACGCGGTGGAGTCCTGTTTGCCCAGGAGACATAAGCACATTTCTAGGTGTCAGAATATACATGTCTATTGTACATGTTCCTGAATTGAGGCAGTACTGGGAAACGCACCATGTATACGGTCGCTTCCCAATAGCAGAGTACATGACCAGAGATAGGTATGAAAAAATTCAGCAGTACTTCCACTGCAACGATAACAGCCTGAGCCTACCACAGGGTTCTGTGGGTCATGACAAGCTACATCACGTACGGCCAGCACTGGATGCAGTACTTCATGCATGCAGGACACGTTACAATGTGCATCGTGAGGTGGCTGTAGACAAAGCCATGGTTGGCTTCCGTGGACGCTTGACATTTAGACAGTTTATGCCTGGTAAGCCTGAGAGGTATGGCATTAAGGTGTGGGTGTTGGCAGACTCGACAAATGGGTATGTACGTGAATTCCAGGTATACACTGGAAAAACGGAGCAGAATACAGAGGTCGGGCTGGCACACAGAGTTGTAGTTGACTTAACTAGGGGACTGATTGGCAAGAAGCATTACATTTACTTTGATAACTTCTTTACCTCTGTTCCACTAGCACAGCAATTGCTGAAAGATGATCTATACTGTTGTGGAACCATGCGCACCAATAGGTCAGGGTGGCCTCATATTCAACAGACAGGCCATTGGAAAAGCAGCTCGAGGCTACTACAAGCAATTGCAGAGTGGACCACTGCTAGCTACTGAATGGAAGGATAGCAAACCAGTATTCCTCCTGTCAACTAACTGTAACCCAACCTTGCCAGTCTCCAGCACATAGAGGAGAAATTGTGATGGAAGAAAGACATCAGTGCCATGTCCACCAGTTGTAAACATGTACAACAGTTACATGAATGGGGTGGACAGAGCAGATCAGCTGAGGACACAGTATCCCAGTGCCAGAAAGGCCCGCAAATGGTGGCTGTACTTGTTCTGGTTCTTATGGGATGTGGCCATTGTCAATGCTTTCATTATATTCCATGAAAGTATCAGACATCAGCAACTGTCACGCTCTGGACGTATTATTCCGGCAACACAGTTACAGTTCCGAAGGAACCTAGGCTTGCATCTACTTGCCAGTTACACAAAGAGGAAAAGATGCACTGAGATTACTGTCCCAGAGGCTGTGAGCCGATTTGAGCATGGCTCTCACTTTCCAGTGAAATGGCATAAATCAAGATGCAAAAACTGTGCCAGCAAGGGTAAACGTGCTGAGACATCATGGGGGTGCCCGACTTGCAAGGTCAACCTGTGTGTTGAATGCTTTGGAGAGTACCATGGCCATAAATTTCTCCCATAGTGCTGTGGGCCTTGGGTGTGCCACTGTGATGTAATGGTTCCCTCCGGCAAAGGACACATGCAAAAAGACACAGCCTGGGTCAATCTAGGTCTTTTGACATGTTGCCTTGATGTAGCTCTCCACTCAGTCTCCCTCCCTTCAGATGTAGTCAGTGTATGTAGGTCAGGGCAACAGGGTTTACATTAGCTCCTCCCTTCTACTCCTAATGGCCATTGCAGAAAGAACACACGTAAATGGAAAAGGCATAGGTAAAGTAGAGTGCCTCACCTGCTTTTTCAGTGTACACGTACTCTTTCTGTGCCCCCATGTCAGTAGGCAGCCAAGCACTTCAGCACCAATGCCATGAAGGTCCCTCTTCACTTTTTTTTGCCAACTGCTCTTAGGTTGGTGGGTGCATCACAGGGTGCATACCCAGCCAGCACGGATCTTGTGATCCACCGGGATCACAGTTGGGAACCTGGAGACTCTACAGCACAGTCCCATAGTGCTGCTGTCCTCGGTAAGCATGGGCTTGGGTGTGCCACTGTGATGTAATGCAAAAATGCAAAAAGACACAGCCTGGCTCAGTCTTGGTCTTTTGACATGTTGCCTTGATGTAGCTCTCCCCTCAGTCTCCCTGCCTTCAGGTGTAGTCAGCGTATGTAGGTGAGAGTAGTAAATGTATGAAGGTCAGGACAGCAATTAGTGAGTTACTTCAGTCCCTCATCCCTTAGGTCCATTGCTGAATGGGCAAATGTAAAGAGAAAAGGCAGAGGTAAGGCAGGCTGCTGACACTGAAGGAGGTCATGAGACCATAGTGGTATCAGCAGTCTGAGTGGGCAGCCGGCACAGCTATGGGACACTACAGATAACCAACATCTGGAGCCACATGCCTGTCCTTGGCATATTACTGGAGCGGTCCTTACCCTGCTTTTTCTCTTTACATGTGCCCTGGCTGTGCACCCTTGTCAGTGTCCACCCATGCTTTATTTCAGATAAGGTAAGACTGTCTTCTGCTGTTCTGGGACTCACTGGAAAGGGAGCAGCCAAAAACCTTACGCTGTCCCATCGCCGAATATTGTGTTGCTGGGTGCATCACAGGGGGCATACCCAGCCAGCATGGATCTTGTGATCCACCGGGATCGCAGTTGGGAACCTGGAGACTCTACAGCACAGTCCCATAGTGCTGCTGTCCTCGGTAAGCATGGGCTTGGGTGTGCCACTGTGATGTAATGCAAAAAGACACAGCCTGGGTCAGTCTTGGTCTTTTGACATGTTGCCTTGATGTAGCTCTCCCCTCAGTCTCCCTGCCTTCAGGTGTAGTCAGCGTATGTAGGTGAGAGTAGTAAATGTATGAAGGTCAGGACAGCAATTAGTGAGTTACTTCAGTCCCTCATCCCTTAGGTCCATTGCTAAATGGGCATATGTAAAGAGAAAAGGCAGAGGTAAGGCAGGCTGCTGACACTGAAGGAGGTCATGAGACCATAGTGGTATCAGCAGTCTGAGTGGGCAGCCGGCACAGCTATGGGACACTACAGATAACCAACATCTGGAGCCCCATGCCTGTCCTTGGCATATTAGTGGAGTGGCGGTCCTTACCCTGCTTTTACTCTTTACATGTGCCCTGGCTGTGCACCCTTGTCAGTGTCCACCCATGCTTTATTTCAGATAAGATAGGACCGTCTTCTGCTGTTCTGAGAGTCACTGGAAGGGAAGATGTTCACTGGTTCAGAAGGGATGGCATTCACCTAACTGAGGAAGGCATTGCGTTCTTCTTGACCAACCTCCACAATGGCGTGAGGAGAGCCATGCATGATTGTGAGAAGAATGGAAAACACCCATGACCAAGTCAGACCAGTATAGTAAGTAAAACACTATTATGAAATGTGTTGTGTAAAATTAATTTCTCTGAGCTTGGCAAATAACTGTTATGGAAATTATGATTTTTTTTTCATTTTTTGGTAAATAACTTTGCAAGGGAGCATCTGAATGTGCCAAGTAATATCTCATTTTGAAGACAGTATTGCTGGTTCTAACATGGTAAAATAATTGTGCCTGTATGTTTGACACATGTGCAGATATCAAAGTTTGTTTTGGACTTAGGTTATGAAAATTATGATTTTTTTCATATTTTGGTAAATAACTTGGCAAGGGAACATCTGAATGTGCTAAGTAATACCTCATTTTGAAAAGATTATTTACAGTTCTAACATGGTAAAAGAATGGTACCTGTATGTTGTACTCATAGGCAGATATCAAAGTTTGTTTCTGACTTAGGTTATGGAAATTATGATTTTTTCATATTTTGGTAAATAACTTTGCAAGGGAGCATCTGAATTGTGCCAAGTAATATCTCATTTTGAAGACAGTATTGCTGGTTCTAATATGGTAAAAGAATTGTGCCAGTATGTTTGACACATGTGCAGATATCAAAGTTTGTCTGAGACTTATGGTTATGGAAATTATGATTTTTTTTCATATTTTGGTAAATAACTTTGCAAGAGAGCATCTGAATGTGCCAAGTAATATCTCATTTTGAAGACAGTATTGCTGGTTCTAACATGGTAAAAGAATTGTGCCTGTATGTTTGACACATGTGCAGATATCAAAGTTTGTTTGAGACTTATGGTTATGGAAATTATGATTTTTTTTTCATATTTTGGTAAATAACTTTGCAAGGGAGCATCTGAATGTGCTAAGTAATACCTCATTTTGAAAAGATTATTTATAGTTCTAACATGGTAAAAGAATGGTACCTGTATGTTGTACTCATAGGCAGATATCAAAGTTTTTTTCTGACTTAGGTTATGGAAATTATGATTCTTTTTCATATTTTGGTAAATAACTTTGCAGGGGAGCATCTGAATGTGCCAAGTAATATCTCATTTTGAAGACAGTATTGCTGGTTCTAACATGGTAAAATAATTGTGCCTGTATGTTTGACACATGTGCAGATATCAAAGTTTGTTTTGGACTTAGGTTATGAAAATTATGATTTTTTTTCATATTTTGGTAAATAACTTGGCAAGGGAGCATCTGAATGTGCTAAGTAATACCTCATTTTGAAAAGATTATTTATAGTTCTAACATGGTAAAAGAATGGTATCTGTATGTTGTACTCATAGGCAGATATCAAAGTTCGTTTCCGACTTAGGTTATGGAAATTATGATTTTTTTCATATTTTGGTAAATAACTTTGCAAGGGAGCACCACATTGTGTGAAATAATGCATCATTTTGAAGACACTGTTACTCCTTACATCATGGTAAAAGAACTGTGTCTAGGCACTGTACATACGTACAGATATCACAGTTTGTTTAGTCTAGTACAAATATGAAAATTATACATTTACAATACTTCTCATTATTATGCCCATATCTTTGTGAGGGAGCATGGTAATCACACAAATGATGCGTCATTTTGAAGCTGACATTCAGATGCACAACTTCTACACTGATATGTAGGCTCTGTCTGTTACAGATGATGAGATATTATGCTTTGTTTATTTATCAATTGAGAGAAATAATATACTAATCATATTTCTGTGAATATCTCATGAAAGGAGTGCCACACAGTTATGGTTAAAGTATCATTTTAAAGCTGACATTCATACTAACAAATTAAATTCAAATTGTATGGGTCTGCATGGTACATAGACCAAGATATTGTGCTTTGCTTTTCCAAAAAATTTAAAAAATTGCACAATATCAGCATTCTTTGCCAAATATTTCATTATGACTTTGATATGCACTATCGACATTTACACTGTTGGAAAGGTCAGTGTCTGCTGAACAACTTTCGTGTTTACATTTTTAGTGTAGCTCTTATAGTTAAAGAGTTATGAGCATTTGTTTTCTGTATAGTATTACAAACGGATTTTCTGAAAATGAGCTCAGGCTGCTCTGTTGTTCCTATGGTGGAATTCAGCAGGCAGCTTTTCCTGAGCTGCTCTGGAGTGAATGAGTTAAACCCTTGATTATGTGGCACACCTCTGCCCCTGAGATGACATCACTTTAAAATAGTTTCCTCCTCCGCCTTGGAAGGGGGGGGGGGTCTGTCATCAGAAGAGTCCTGGGTAAAATTCTGGGATTTAAGGAACCATTACTTCTTTCCTCACACAGAACCTGGGAAAAGGTCCTTCGGGGGTATGGAAAAAGAGATGCCCAAAACAGAAAGGGGTTTGCCATCCAGCTTGCTTCTGGTGAGTGCATGTTTGGCCTTAGATGCAAAGGTTGTGGAATGACCGAAGGGAGCACTGACGAAGGATGCCGTGAAACTCTCCAGAAAGTTGCAGAGATGCATCCAGGAGTGCCAGCAAATAGCAATACCAGTGCCTGTCACTCTCAACATGTCATCAGCTACATTAGAAAGCAATTGCATGGACACAGCGGACATCGACTTGAAGGTCAATAGCTCCAATTTTCAAACTGTTCTGTATATCAACAGGCAAATTACTCAAAAGTGACTAGGAAAGCTCTTTGGTCAAGCCTCTCTGGAAATGAGTCATATGGGCTAGGTAATTCAGTGCTCAAAGAGCAAATGCCACTGAAGCATCAGTCTGATTTCCGAATCTATACAGCACCCTGGATACCTGGCTAGGGGGACAGACAAAGTTCTATTTTCATACAACTCAATTTTCATGGCTGTCTCAACTGCTATGGCATCAGTGGCAAGATACTTGCTCTAATACAGCCTATTTCTAGGGGACACCAATTTTTTCTCAGATTTTCTTGGAATAGGCGGCACCAAATTAAGCTCTTTCAAAGCCCGCTGAGAAACCCATGTCAATGAGCTCATCAGCAAATGGGAGCACCCAGGAAGCAAATAAGCCAGTCCTGAAAGCCTTGAGGAATAACAACTTCTCTTGGGAAGGGGCTTTAGTGGACCAACCCTGATAGTATTTCTTCAACTTATGGATGTTATCAAATGAGAAGTCTTCTAAAGGAGATCCTTCCAAAGAAAAACAACTCTAAACATACATTTTTTTACAAAATCCAGAGGGAGAAACTGTGGAGAGGAACTCCTGGAAACAAACTAACTGCGAAAAAACACTCGCCTAAAATAAAGAGACTGGGCTAGAACAGGAAAACATGATATCTAAAATACAAATCCTCAAAAACTACTCTCTAAAAGATGTATAGAAGTAGTAGAAAAACACTCATCTCTCAGACAAGCGCTGAGCCCTCAGATCATGTGTGAATTGAATAGGCAGCAAATGAGATCTGGGTACCGTAAGGACAGGAGGGAATTGTGGGCAGAGGGAGGAGCCTGAGCCCAGGATCCAAGCCTGAAAAGTGTGCTGATGATGGATCCAGTCAGTCAATCTGATAACCCATCCAATGAGATGGACAGAAGTAACATCTGATCTTTTGCACTGCAATGCATTTCTTAGCTGCACCTTTTCATGTGACTGTTTCCTTTTGCTTAACATTAACAACTTCTATGCTGCTCTCATAACCAGGTTACAACTGAAAAGGGTCAGTAGACCATCTCACTTACCCAGTAAATAAATGTACATGCAGACTTTTTAACGTATAAACAAATATTAAGAAAATAGCATTTGTACACCTTTTAATCATTTAAGAGAACTATTACAGACAGTAAAAAATTAGCACTATACCTTCACTGTGTACTTTCTTCAGTTAACCAAGTCCTTACCATGCATTAATAAAATCAATACTGACATTTTAAGATCTACTATAAGTTAAAATGTGCCATGCCTTCCATAAGCCTTGAGCTGAGGGTACATCCACACCACAAAAACGAAATGTTTGCATGTCTCTTGCTGGCACTTATTTAAATCTTTGCTTTTATAAACATTCCATTTGAACACAATCTTTAATCTGCTTGAAGTCAAGCAGCTGTATAGCTGAGATGAGAAATGAAGTGTGTATCGAGCACAAATTCTTCAGTTCAGCGTATAACAAGATATCACCTGTGCAGCTGAACTCCACTTAAAGGTATAACACCCATTACTATCCATAGATGCAAAATTAACATGGTGAATCATTACTGTCATAACTTCCTTTATTACCAGAATTTGTAAACAGAACTAACTCCATAATTATCCATTTGACATGCTTTATTTTACTTTATAAAAGAAAAACAAAATATATTAGAGAAAAAAGAACATGAAGGTACACATGCTGCACTACATTAGAGTTCTCATACTAAATTAAATGAGGAAGTAATGAAATTGAAGTGCCTCACATATTGCATGACCATAGGTCTCAACCTGCTAAGAGGCCAATGTGGAACACAGGGCAAACAGAC